>NW_026698763.1:0-30522 GCF_030435755.1 Ochotona princeps | reverse complement strand
AACCACTCGGCTGATCCTTCTTCAATATGCCCTTCACCAACATGCAGTGTTTCCTTGATTGAATTAGCTCTCACACCAATATTTGCGTCTAGAGCCTTTGCATTGAGGGCTATCTGAAAACGGCTGTGGCGCTGAAGTTGCCTGTGAATGTGGAGTTGGTGGCATGTGAAACCCGCATGTGGAGCATTCGTTTGTGTGGGATGCTGACCAAGCTTCATTTGAGTCCTTGGCATACAAAGGGCACTAAGCATAGAGTGTGAAAACTGAGTTTCCTTGAGAGCTGCTTGGAAGCCTGATGGTGTGTGAAGTTAGTGAGCCAAATGGAGTTGTTCTCCCACAAGAACCACTCGGCTGATCCTTCTTCAATATGCCCTTCACCAACATGCATTGTTTCCTTGATTGAATTAGCTCTCACACCAATATTTGCGTCTAGAGCCTTTGCATTGAGGGCTATCTGAAAACGGCTGTGGCGCTGAAGTTGCCTGTGAATGTGGAGTTGGTGGCATGTGAAACCCGCATGTGGAGCATTCGTTTGTGTGGGATGCTGACCAAGCTTCATTTCGGTCCTAGGCACACAAAGAGCAGTAAGCATAGAGTGTGAAAACTGAGTTTCCTTGAGAGCTGCTTGGAAGCCTGATGGTGTGTGAAGTTAGTGAGCCAAATGGAGTTGTTCTCCCACAAGAACCACTCGGCTGATCCTTCTTCAATATGCCCTTCACCAACATGCATTGTTTCCTTGATTGAATTAGCTCTCACACCAATATTTGCGTCTAGAGCCTTTGCATTGAGGGCTATCTGAAAACGGCTGTGGCGCTGAAGTTGCCTGTGAATGTGGAGTTGGTGGCATGTGAAACCCGCATGTGGAGCATTCGTTTGTGTGGGATGCTCTACCAGGTTCATTCCTAGATAATGCACTCAAAGGGCACTAAGCATAGAGTGTGAAAACTGAGTTTCCTTGAGAGCTGCTTGGAAGCCTGATGGTGTGTGAAGTTAGTGAGCCAAATGGAGTTGTTCTCCCACAAGAACCACTCGGCTGATCCTTCTTCAATATGCCCTTCACCAACATGCTGTGTTTCCTTGATTGAATTAGCTCTCACACCAATATTTGCGTCTAGAGCCTTTGCATTGAGGGCTATCTGAAAACGGCTGTGGCGCTGAAGTTGCCTGTGAATGTGGAGTTGGTGGCATGTGAAACCCGCATGTGGAGCATTCGTTTGTGTGGGATGCTGACCAAGCTTCATTTCGGTCCTAGGCACACAAAGGGCACTAAGCATAGAGTGTGAAAACTGAGTTTCCTTGAGAGCTGCTTGGAAGCCTGATGGTGTGTGAAGTTAGTGAGCCAAATGGAGTTGTTCTCCCACAAGAACCACTCGGCTGATCCTTCTTCAATATGCCCTTCACCAACATGCAGTGTTTCCTTGATTGAATTAGCTCTCACACCAATATTTGCGTCTAGAGCCTTTGCATTGAGGGCTATCTGAAAACGGCTGTGGCGCTGAAGTTGCCTGTGAATGTGGAGTTGTTGGCATGTGAAACCCGCATGTGGAGCATTCGTTTGTGTGGATGCTCTACCAGGTTCATTCCTAGATAATGCACTCAAAGGGCACTAAGCATAGAGTGTGAAAACTGAGTTTCCTTGAGAGCTGCCTGGAAGTTGATGGTGTGTGAAGTTAGTGAGCCAAATGGAGTTGTTCTCCCACAAGAACCACTCGGCTGATCCTTCTTCAATATGCCCTTCACCAACATGCAGTGTTTCCTTGATTGAATTAGCTCTCACACCAATATTTGCGTCTAGAGCCTTTGCATTGAGGGCTATCTGAAAACGGCTGTGGCGCTGAAGTTGCCTGTGAATGTGGAGTTGGTGGCATGTGAAACCCGCATGTGGAGCATTCGTTTGTGTGGGATGCTGACCAAGCTTCATTTCAGTCCTAGGCACACAAAGGGCACTAAGCATAGAGTGTGAAAACTGAGTTTCCTTGAGAGCTGCTTGGAAGCCTGATGGTGTGTGAAGTTAGTGAGCCAAATGGAGTTGTTCTCCCACAAGAACCACTCAGCTGATCCTTCTTCAATATGCCCTTCACCAACATGCATTGTTTCCTTGATTGAATTAGCTCTCACACCAATATTTGCGTCTAGAGCCTTTGCATTGAGGGCTATCTGAAAACGGCTGTGGCGCTGAAGTTGCCTGTGAATGTGGAGTTGGTGGCATGTGAAACCCGCATGTGGAGCATTCGTTTGTGTGGGATGCTGACCAAGCTTCATTTCGGTCCTAGGCACACAAAGAGCAGTAAGCATAGAGTGTGAAAACTGAGTTTCCTTGAGAGCTGCTTGGAAGCCTGATGGTGTGTGAAGTTAGTGAGCCAAATGGAGTTGTTCTCCCACAAGAACCACTCGGCTGATCCTTCTTCAATATGCCCTTCACCAACATGCATTGTTTCCTTGATTGAATTAGCTCTCACACCAATATTTGCGTCTAGAGCCTTTGCATTGAGGGCTATCTGAAAACGGCTGTGGCGCTGAAGTTGCCTGTGAATGTGGAGTTGGTGGCATGTGAAACCCGCATGTGGAGCATTCGTTTGTGTGGGATGCTCTACCAGGTTCATTCCTAGATAATGCACTCAAAGGGCACTAAGCATAGAGTGTGAAAACTGAGTTTCCTTGAGAGCTGCTTGGAAGCCTGATGGTGTGTGAAGTTAGTGAGCCAAATGGAGTTGTTCTCCCACAAGAACCACTCGGCTGATCCTTCTTCAATATGCCCTTCACCAACATGCTGTGTTTCCTTGATTGAATTAGCTCTCACACCAATATTTGCGTCTAGAGCCTTTGCATTGAGGGCTATCTGAAAACGGCTGTGGCGCTGAAGTTGCCTGTGAATGTGGAGTTTTGGCATGTGAAACCCGCATGTGGAGCATTCGTTTGTGTGGGATGCTGACCAAGCTTCATTTCGGTCCTAGGCACACAAAGGGCACTAAGCATAGAGTGTGAAAACTGAGTTTCCTTGAGAGCTGCTTGGAAGCCTGATGGTGTGTGAAGTTAGTGAGCCAAATGGAGTTGTTCTCCCACAAGAACCACTCGGCTGATCCTTCTTCAATATGCCCTTCACCAACATGCAGTGTTTCCTTGATTGAATTAGCTCTCACACCAATATTTGCGTCTAGAGCCTTTGCATTGAGGGCTATCTGAAAACGGCTGTGGCGCTGAAGTTGCCTGTGAATGTGGAGTTGTTGGCATGTGAAACCCGCATGTGGAGCATTCGTTTGTGTGGGATGCTCTACCAGGTTCATTCCTAGATAATGCACTCAAAGGGCACTAAGCATAGAGTGTGAAAACTGAGTTTCCTTGAGAGCTGCCTGGAAGTTGATGGTGTGTGAAGTTAGTGAGCCAAATGGAGTTGTTCTCCCACAAGAACCACTCGGCTGATCCTTCTTCAATATGCCCTTCACCAACATGCAGTGTTTCCTTGATTGAATTAGCTCTCACACCAATATTTGCGTCTAGAGCCTTTGCATTGAGGGCTATCTGAAAACGGCTGTGGCGCTGAAGTTGCCTGTGAATGTGGAGTTGGTGGCATGTGAAACCCGCATGTGGAGCATTCGTTTGTGTGGGATGCTGACCAAGCTTCATTTCAGTCCTAGGCACACAAAGGGCACTAAGCATAGAGTGTGAAAACTGAGTTTCCTTGAGAGCTGCTTGGAAGCCTGATGGTGTGTGAAGTTAGTGAGCCAAATGGAGTTGTTCTCCCACAAGAACCACTCAGCTGATCCTTCTTCAATATGCCCTTCACCAACATGCAGTGTTTCCTTGATTGAATTAGCTCTCACACCAATATTTGCGTCTAGAGCCTTTGCATTGAGGGCTATCTGAAAACGGCTGTGGCGCTGAAGATGCCTGTGAATGTGGAGTTGGTGGCATGTGAAACCCGCATGTGGAGCATTCGTTTGTGTGGGATGCTCTACCAGGTTCATTCCTAGATAATGCACTCAAAGGGCACTAAGCATAGAGTGTGAAAACTGAGTTTCCTTGAGAGCTGCTTGGAAGCCTGATGGTGTGTGAAGTTAGTGAGCCAAATGGAGTTGTTCTCCCACAAGAACCACTCGGCTGATCCTTCTTCAATATGCCCTTCACCAACATGCAGTGTTTCCTTGATTGAATTAGCTCTCACACCAATATTTGCGTCTAGAGCCTTTGCATTGAGGGCTATCTGAAAACGGCTGTGGCGCTGAAGTTGCCTTGTGAATGTGGAGTTGTTGGCATGTGAAACCCGCATGTGGAGCATTCGTTTGTGTGGGATGCTCTACCAGGTTCATTCCTAGATAATGCACTCAAAGGGCACTAAGCATAGAGTGTGAAAACTGAGTTTCCTTGAGAGCTGCTTGGAAGCCTGATGGTGTGTGAAGTTAGTGAGCCAAATGGAGTTGTTCTCCCACAAGAACCACTCGGCTGATCCTTCTTCAATATGCCCTTCACCAACATGCAGTGTTTCCTTGATTGAATTAGCTCTCACACCAATATTTGCGTCTAGAGCCTTTGCATTGAGGGCTATCTGAAAACGGCTGTGGCGCTGAAGTTGCCTGTGAATGTGGAGTTGGTGGCATGTGAAACCCGCATGTGGAGCATTCGTTTGTGTGGGATGCTGACCAAGCTTCATTTCAGTCCTAGGCACACAAAGGGCACTAAGCATAGAGTGTGAAAACTGAGTTTCCTTGAGAGCTGCTTGGAAGCCTGATGGTGTGTGAAGTTAGTGAGCCAAATGGAGTTGTTCTCCCACAAGAACCACTCAGCTGATCCTTCTTCAATATGCCCTTCACCAACATGCAGTGTTTCCTTGATTGAATTAGCTCTCACACCAATATTTGCGTCTAGAGCCTTTGCATTGAGGGCTATCTGAAAACGGCTGTGGCGCTGAAGTTGCCTGTGAATGTGGAGTTGGTGGCATGTGAAACCCGCATGTGGAGCATTCGTTTGTGTGGGATGCTCTACCAGGTTCATTCCTAGATAATGCACTCAAAGGGCACTAAGCATAGAGTGTGAAAACTGAGTTTCCTTGAGAGCTGCTTGGAAGCCTGATGGTGTGTGAAGTTAGTGAGCCAAATGGAGTTGTTCTCCCACAAGAACCACTCGGCTGATCCTTCTTCAATATGCCCTTCACCAACATGCAGTGTTTCCTTGATTGAATTAGCTCTCACACCAATATTTGCGTCTAGAGCCTTTGCATTGAGGGCTATCTGAAAACGGCTGTGGCGCTGAAGTTGCCTGTGAATGTGGAGTTGGTGGCATGTGAAACCCGCATGTGGAGCATTCGTTTGTGTGGGATGCTCTACTAGGTTCATTCCTAGATAATGCACTCAAAGGGCACTAAGCATAGAGTGTGAAAACTGAGTTTCCTTGAGAGCTGCTTGAGCAAGCCTGATGGTGTGTGAAGTTAGTGAGCCAAATGGAGTTGTTCTCCCACAAGAACCACTCGGCTGATCCTTCTTCAATATGCCCTTCACCAACATGCAGTGTTTCCTTGATTGAATTAGCTCTCACACCAATATTTGCGTCTAGAGCCTTTGCATTGAGTGCTATCTGAAAACGGCTGTGGCGCTGAAGTTGCCTGTGAATGTGGAGTTGGTGGCATGTGAAACCCGCATGTGGAGCATTCGTTTGTGTGGGATGCTGACCAAGCTTCATTTCAGTCCTAGGCACACAAAGGGCACTAAGCATAGAGTGTGAAAACTGAGTTTCCTTGAGAGCTGCTTGGAAGCCTGATGGTGTGTGAAGTTAGTGAGCCAAATGGAGTTGTTCTCCCACAAGAACCACTCGGCTGATCCTTCTTCAATATGCCCTTCACCAACATGCAGTGTTTCCTTGATTGAATTAGCTCTCACACCAATATTTGCGTCTAGAGCCTTTGCATTGAGGGCTATCTGAAAACGGCTGTGGCGCTGAAGTTGCCTGTGAATGTGGAGTTGGTGGCATGTGAAACCCGCATGGAGCATTCGTTTGTGTGGGATGCTCTACTAGGTTCATTCCTAGATAATGCACTCAAAGGGCACTAAGCATAGAGTGTGAAAACTGAGTTTCCTTGAGAGCTGCTTGGAAGCCTGATGGTGTGTGAAGTTAGTGAGCCAAATGGAGTTGTTCTCCCACAAGAACCACTCGGCTGATCCTTCTTCAATATGCCCTTCACCAACATGCAGTGTTTCCTTGATTGAATTAGCTCTCACACCAATATTTGCGTCTAGAGCCTTTGCATTGAGGGCTATCTGAAAACGGCTGTGGCGCTGAAGATGCCTGTGAATGTGGAGTTGGTGGCATGTGAAACCCGCATGTGGAGCATTCGTTTGTGTGGGATGCTGACCAAGCTTCACTTCAGTCCTCGGCACACAAAGAGCACTAAGCATAGAGTGTGAAAACTGAGTTTCCTTGAGAGCTGCTTGGAAGCCTGATGGTTTGTGAAGTTAGTGAGCCAAATGGAGTTGTTCTCCCACAAGAACCACTCGGCTGATCCTTCTTCAATATGCCCTTCACCAACATGCAGTGTTTCCTTGATTGAATTAGCTCTCACACCAATATTTGCGTCTAGAGCCTTTGCATTGAGGGCTATCTGAAAACGGCTGTGGCGCTGAAGTTGCCTGTGAATGTGGAGTTGGTGGCATGTGAAACCCGCATGTGGAGCATTCGTTTGTGTGGGATGCTGACCAAGCTTCATTTCAGTCCTAGGCACACAAAGGGCACTAAGCATAGAGTGTGAAAACTGAGTTTCCTTGAGAGCTGCTTGGAAGCCTGAAGGTGTGTGAAGTTAGTGAGCCAAATGGAGTTGTTCTCCCACAAGAACCACTCGGCTGATCCTTCTTCAATATGCCCTTCACCAACATGCAGTGTTTCCTTGATTGAATTAGCTCTCACACCAATATTTGCGTCTAGAGCCTTTGCATTGAGGGCTATCTGAAAACGGCTGTGGCGCTGAAGTTGCCTGTGAATGTGGAGTTGGTGGCATGTGAAACCCGCATGTGGAGCATTCGTTTGTGTGGGATGCTGACCAAGCTTCATTTCAGTCCTAGGCACACAAAGGGCACTAAGCATAGAGTGTGAAAACTGAGTTTCCTTGAGAGCTGCTTGGAAGCCTGATGGTGTGTGAAGTTAGTGAGCCAAATGGAGTTGTTCTCCCACAAGAACCACTCGGCTGATCCTTCTTCAATATGCCCTTCACCAACATGCAGTGTTTCCTTGATTGAATTAGCTCTCACACCAATATTTGCGTCTAGAGCCTTTGCATTGAGGGCTATCTGAAAACGGCTGTGGCGCTGAAGTTGCCTGTGAATGTGGAGTTGGTGGCATGTGAAACCCGCATGTGGAGCATTCGTTTGTGTGGGATGCTCTACTAGGTTCATTCCTAGATAATGCACTCAAAGGGCACTAAGCATAGAGTGTGAAAACTGAGTTTCCTTGAGAGCTGCTTGGAAGCCTGATGGTGTGTGAAGTTAGTGAGCCAAATGGAGTTGTTCTCCCACAAGAACCACTCGGCTGATCCTTCTTCAATATGCCCTTCACCAACATGCAGTGTTTCCTTGATTGAATTAGCTCTCACACCAATATTTGCGTCTAGAGCCTTTGCATTGAGGGCTATCTGAAAACGGCTGTGGCGCTGAAGTTGCCTGTGAATGTGGAGTTGGTGGCATGTGAAACCCGCATGTGGAGCATTCGTTTGTGTGGGATGCTGACCAAGCTTCATTTCAGTCCTAGGCACACAAAGGGCACTAAGCATAGAGTGTGAAAACTGAGTTTCCTTGAGAGCTGCTTGGAAGCCTGATGGTGTGTGAAGTTAGTGAGCCAAATGGAGTTGTTCTCCCACAAGAACCACTCGGCTGATCCTTCTTCAATATGCCCTTCACCAACATGCAGTGTTTCCTTGATTGAATTAGCTCTCACACCAATATTTGCGTCTAGAGCCTTTGCATTGAGGGCTATCTGAAAACGGCTGTGGCGCTGAAGTTGCCTGTGAATGTGGAGTTGGTGGCATGTGAAACCCGCATGTGGAGCATTCGTTTGTGTGGGATGCTCTACCAGGTTCATTCCTAGATAATGCACTCAAAGGGCACTAAGCATAGAGTGTGAAAACTGAGTTTCCTTGAGAGCTGCTTGGAAGCCTGATGGTGTGTGAAGTTAGTGAGCCAAATGGAGTTGTTCTCCCACAAGAACCACTCGGCTGATCCTTCTTCAATATGCCCTTCACCAACATGCAGTGTTTCCTTGATTGAATTAGCTCTCACACCAATATTTGCGGCTAAAGCCTTTGCATTGAGGGCTATCTGAAAACGGCTGTGGCGCTGAAGTTGCCTGTGAATGTGGAGTTGGTGGCATGTGAAACCCGCATGTGGAGCATTCGTTTGTGTGCGATGCTGACCAAGCTTCACTTCAGTCCTAGGCACACAAAGAGCACTAAGCATACAGTGTGAAAACTGAGTTTCCTTGAGAGCTGCTTGGAAGCCTGATGGTTTGTGAAGTTAGTGAGCCAAATGGAGTTGTTCTCCCACAAGAACCACTCGGCTGATCCTTCTTCAATATGCCCTTCACCAACATGCAGTGTTTCCTTGATTGAATTAGCTCTCACACCAATATTTGCGTCTAGAGCCTTTGCATTGAGGGCTATCTGAAAACGGCTGTGGCGCTAAAGTTGCCTGTGAATGTGGAGTTGGTGGCATGTGAAACCCGCATGTGGAGCATTCGTTTGTGTGGGATGCTGACCAAGCTTCATTTCAGTCGTAGGCACACAAAGGGCACTAAGCATAGAGTGTGAAAACTGAGTTTCCTTGAGAGCTGCTTGGAAGCCTGATGGTGTGTGAAGTTAGTGAAGCCAAATGGAGTTGTTCTCCCACAAGAACCACTCGGCTGATCCTTCTTCAATATGCCCTTCACCAACATGCAGTGTTTCCTTGATTGAATTAGCTCTCACACCAATATTTGCGTCTAGAGCCTTTGCATTGAGGGCTATCTGAAAACGGCTGTGGCGCTGAAGTTGCCTGTGAATGTGGAGTTGGTGGCATGTGAAACCCGCATGTGGAGCATTCGTTTGTGTGGGATGCTCTACTAGGTTCATTCCTAGATAATGCACTCAAAGGGCACTAAGCATAGAGTGTGAAAACTGAGTTTCCTTGAGAGCTGCTTGGAAGCCTGATGGTGTGTGAAGTTAGTGAGCCAAATGGAGTTGTTCTCCCACAAGAACCACTCGGCTGATCCTTCTTCAATATGCCCTTCACCAACATGCAGTGTTTCCTTGATTGAATTAGCTCTCACACCAATATTTGCGTCTAGAGCCTTTGCATTGAGGGCTATCTGAAAACGGCTGTGGCGCTGAAGTTGCCTGTGAATGTGGAGTTGGTGGCATGTGAAACCCGCATGTGGAGCATTCGTTTGTGTGGGATGCTGACCAAGCTTCATTTCAGTCCTAGGCACACAAAGGGCACTAAGCATAGAGTGTGAAAACTGAGTTTCCTTGAGAGCTGCTTGGAAGCCTGATGGTGTGTGAAGTTAGTGAGCCAAATGGAGTTGTTCTCCCACAAGAACCACTCGGCTGATCCTTCTTCAATATGCCCTTCACCAACATGCAGTGTTTCCTTGATTGAATTAGCTCTCACACCAATATTTGCGTCTAGAGCCTTTGCATTGAGGGCTATCTGAAAACGGCTGTGGCGCTAAAGTTGCCTGTGAATGTGGAGTTGGTGGCATGTGAAACCCGCATGTGGAGCATTCGTTTGTGTGGGATGCTGACCAAGCTTCATTTCAGTCCTAGGCACACAAAGGGCACTAAGCATAGAGTGTGAAAACTGAGTTTCCTTGAGAGCTGCTTGGAAGCCTGATGGTGTGTGAAGTTAGTGAGCCAAATGGAGTTGTTCTCCCACAAGAACCACTCGGCTGATCCTTCTTCAATATGCCCTTCACCAACATGCAGTGTTTCCTTGATTGAATTAGCTCTCACACCAATATTTGCGTCTAGAGCCTTTGCATTGAGGGCTATCTGAAAACGGCTGTGGCGCTGAAGTTGCCTGTGAATGTGGAGTTGGTGGCATGTGAAACCCGCATGTGGAGCATTCGTTTGTGTGGGATGCTCTACTAGGTTCATTCCTAGATAATGCACTCAAAGGGCACTAAGCATAGAGTGTGAAAACTGAGTTTCCTTGAGAGCTGCTTGGAAGCCTGATGGTGTGTGAAGTTAGTGAGCCAAATGGAGTTGTTCTCCCACAAGAACCACTCGGCTGATCCTTCTTCAATATGCCCTTCACCAACATGCAGTGTTTCCTTGATTGAATTAGCTCTCACACCAATATTTGCGTCTAGAGCCTTTGCATTGAGGGCTATCTGAAAACGGCTGTGGCGCTGAAGTTGCCTGTGAATGTGGAGTTGGTGGCATGTGAAACCCGCATGTGGAGCATTCGTTTGTGTGGGATGCTGACCAAGCTTCATTTCAGTCCTAGGCACACAAAGGGCACTAAGCATAGAGTGTGAAAACTGAGTTTCCTTGAGAGCTGCTTGGAAGCCTGATGGTGTGTGAAGTTAGTGAGCCAAATGGAGTTGTTCTCCCACAAGAACCACTCGGCTGATCCTTCTTCAATATGCCCTTCACCAACATGCAGTGTTTCCTTGATTGAATTAGCTCTCACACCAATATTTGCGTCTAGAGCCTTTGCATTGAGGGCTATCTGAAAACGGCTGTGGCGCTGAAGTTGCCTGTGAATGTGGAGTTGGTGGCATGTGAAACCCGCATGTGGAGCATTCGTTTGTGTGGGATGCTCTACCAGGTTCATTCCTAGATAATGCACTCAAAGGGCACTAAGCATAGAGTGTGAAAACTGAGTTTCCTTGAGAGCTGCTTGGAAGCCTGATGGTGTGTGAAGTTAGTGAGCCAAATGGAGTTGTTCTCCCACAAGAACCACTCGGCTGATCCTTCTTCAATATGCCCTTCACCAACATGCAGTGTTTCCTTGATTGAATTAGCTCTCACACCAATATTTGCGTCTAGAGCCTTTGCATTGAGGGCTATCTGAAAACGGCTGTGGCGCTGAAGTTGCCTGTGAATGTGGAGTTGGTGGCATGTGAAACCCGCATGTGGAGCATTCGTTTGTGTGGGATGCTCTACTAGGTTCATTCCTAGATAATGCACTCAAAGGGCACTAAGCATAGAGTGTGAAAACTGAGTTTCCTTGAGAGCTGCTTGGAAGCCTGATGGTGTGTGAAGTTAGTGAGCCAAATGGAGTTGTTCTCCCACAAGAACCACTCGGCTGATCCTTCTTCAATATGCCCTTCACCAACATGCAGTGTTTCCTTGATTGAATTAGCTCTCACACCAATATTTGCGTCTAGAGCCTTTGCATTGAGGGCTATCTGAAAACGGCTGTGGCGCTGAAGTTGCCTGTGAATGTGGAGTTGGTGGCATGTGAAACCCGCATGTGGAGCATTCGTTTGTGTGGGATGCTGACCAAGCTTCATTTCAGTCCTAGGCACACAAAGGGCACTAAGCATAGAGTGTGAAAACTGAGTTTCCTTGAGAGCTGCTTGGAAGCCTGATGGTGTGTGAAGTTAGTGAGCCAAATGGAGTTGTTCTCCCACAAGAACCACTCGGCTGATCCTTCTTCAATATGCCCTTCACCAACATGCAGTGTTTCCTTGATTGAATTAGCTCTCACACCAATATTTGCGTCTAGAGCCTTTGCATTGAGGGCTATCTGAAAACGGCTGTGGCGCTGAAGTTGCCTGTGAATGTGGAGTTGGTGGCATGTGAAACCCGCATGTGGAGCATTCGTTTGTGTGGGATGCTCTACCAGGTTCATTCCTAGATAATGCACTCAAAGGGCACTAAGCATAGAGTGTGAAAACTGAGTTTCCTTGAGAGCTGCTTGGAAGCCTGATGGTGTGTGAAGTTAGTGAGCCAAATGGAGTTGTTCTCCCACAAGAACCACTCGGCTGATCCTTCTTCAATATGCCCCTCACCAACATGCAGTGTTTCCTTGATTGAATTAGCTCTCACACCAATATTTGCGTCTAAAGCCTTTGCATTGAGGGCTATCTGAAAACGGCTGTGGCGCTGAAGTTGCCTGTGAATGTGGAGTTGGTGGCATGTGAAACCCGCATGTGGAGCATTCGTTTGTGTGCGATGCTGACCAAGCTTCACTTCAGTCCTAGGCACACAAAGAGCACTAAGCATACAGTGTGAAAACTGAGTTTCCTTGAGAGCTGCTTGGAAGCCTGATGGTTTGTGAAGTTAGTGAGCCAAATGGAGTTGTTCTCCCACAAGAACCACTCGGCTGATCCTTCTTCAATATGCCCTTCACCAACATGCAGTGTTTCCTTGATTGAATTAGCTCTCACACCAATATTTGCGTCTAGAGCCTTTGCATTGAGGGCTATCTGAAAACGGCTGTGGCGCTAAAGTTGCCTGTGAATGTGGAGTTGGTGGCATGTGAAACCCGCATGTGGAGCATTCGTTTGTGTGGGATGCTGACCAAGCTTCATTTCAGTCCTAGGCACACAAAGGGCACTAAGCATAGAGTGTGAAAACTGAGTTTCCTTGAGAGCTGCTTGGAAGCCTGATGGTGTGTGAAGTTAGTGAGCCAAATGGAGTTGTTCTCCCACAAGAACCACTCGGCTGATCCTTCTTCAATATGCCCTTCACCAACATGCAGTGTTTCCTTGATTGAATTAGCTCTCACACCAATATTTGCGTCTAGAGCCTTTGCATTGAGGGCTATCTGAAAACGGCTGTGGCGCTGAAGTTGCCTGTGAATGTGGAGTTGGTGGCATGTGAAACCCGCATGTGGAGCATTCGTTTGTGTGGGATGCTCTACCAGGTTCATTCCTAGATAATGCACTCAAAGGGCACTAAGCATAGAGTGTGAAAACTGAGTTTCCTTGAGAGCTGCTTGGAAGCCTGATGGTGTGTGAAGTTAGTGAGCCAAATGGAGTTGTTCTCCCACAAGAACCACTCGGCTGATCCTTCTTCAATATGCCCTTCACCAACATGCAGTGTTTCCTTGATTGAATTAGCTCTCACACCAATATTTGCGTCTAGAGCCTTTGCATTGAGGGCTATCTGAAAACGGCTGTGGCGCTGAAGTTGCCTGTGAATGTGGAGTTGGTGGCATGTGAAACCCGCATGTGGAGCATTCGTTTGTGTGGGATGCTGACCAAGCTTCATTTCAGTCCTAGGCACACAAAGGGCACTAAGCATAGAGTGTGAAAACTGAGTTTCCTTGAGAGCTGCTTGGAAGCCTGATGGTGTGTGAAGTTAGTGAGCCAAATGGAGTTGTTCTCCCACAAGAACCACTCGGCTGATCCTTCTTCAATATGCCCTTCACCAACATGCAGTGTTTCCTTGATTGAATTAGCTCTCACACCAATATTTGCGTCTAGAGCCTTTGCATTGAGGGCTATCTGAAAACGGCTGTGGCGCTAAAGTTGCCTGTGAATGTGGAGTTGGTGGCATGTGAAACCCGCATGTGGAGCATTCGTTTGTGTGGGATGCTGACCAAGCTTCATTTCAGTCCTAGGCACACAAAGGGCACTAAGCATAGAGTGTGAAAACTGAGTTTCCTTGAGAGCTGCTTGGAAGCCTGATGGTGTGTGAAGTTAGTGAGCCAAATGGAGTTGTTCTCCCACAAGAACCACTCGGCTGATCCTTCTTCAATATGCCCTTCACCAACATGCAGTGTTTCCTTGATTGAATTAGCTCTCACACCAATATTTGCGTCTAGAGCCTTTGCATTGAGGGCTATCTGAAAACGGCTGTGGCGCTGAAGTTGCCTGTGAATGTGGAGTTGGTGGCATGTGAAACCCGCATGTGGAGCATTCGTTTGTGTGGGATGCTCTACTAGGTTCATTCCTAGATAATGCACTCAAAGGGCACTAAGCATAGAGTGTGAAAACTGAGTTTCCTTGAGAGCTGCTTGGAAGCCTGATGGTGTGTGAAGTTAGTGAGCCAAATGGAGTTGTTCTCCCACAAGAACCACTCGGCTGATCCTTCTTCAATATGCCCTTCACCAACATGCAGTGTTTCCTTGATTGAATTAGCTCTCACACCAATATTTGCGTCTAGAGCCTTTGCATTGAGGGCTATCTGAAAACGGCTGTGGTGCTGAAGTTGCCTGTGAATGTGGAGTTGGTGGCATGTGAAACCCGCATGTGGAGCATTCGTTTGTGTGAGATGCTGACCAAGCTTCATTTCAGTCCTAGGCACACAAAGGGCACTAAGCATAGAGTGTGAAAACTGAGTTTCCTTGAGAGCTGCTTGGAAGCCTGATGGTGTGTGAAGTTAGTGAGCCAAATGGAGTTGTTCTCCCACAAGAACCACTCGGCTGATCCTTCTTCAATATGCCCTTCACCAACATGCAGTGTTTCCTTGATTGAATTAGCTCTCACACCAATATTTGCGTCTAGAGCCTTTGCATTGAGGGCTATCTGAAAACGGCTGTGGCGCTGAAGTTGCCTGTGAATGTGGAGTTGGTGGCATGTGAAACCCGCATGTGGAGCATTCGTTTGTGTGGGATGCTCTACCAGGTTCATTCCTAGATAATGCACTCAAAGGGCACTAAGCATAGAGTGTGAAAACTGAGTTTCCTTGAGAGCTGCTTGGAAGCCTGATGGTGTGTGAAGTTAGTGAGCCAAATGGAGTTGTTCTCCCACAAGAACCACTCGGCTGATCCTTCTTCAATATGCCCTTCACCAACATGCAGTGTTTCCTTGATTGAATTAGCTCTCACACCAATATTTGCGTCTAGAGCCTTTGCATTGAGGGCTATCTGAAAACGGCTGTGGCGCTGAAGTTGCCTGTGAATGTGGAGTTGGTGGCATGTGAAACCCGCATGTGGAGCATTCGTTTGTGTGGGATGCTGACCAAGCTTCATTTCGGTCCTAGGCACACAAAGAGCAGTAAGCATAGAGTGTGAAAACTGAGTTTCCTTGAGAGCTGCTTGGAAGCCTGATGGTGTGTGAAGTTAGTGAGCCAAATGGAGTTGTTCTCCCACAAGAACCACTCGGCTGATCCTTCTTCAATATGCCCTTCACCAACATGCAGTGTTTCCTTGATTGAATTAGCTCTCACACCAATATTTGCGTCTAGAGCCTTTGCATTGAGGGCTATCTGAAAACGGCTGTGGCGCTGAAGTTGCCTGTGAATGTGGAGTTGGTGGCATGTGAAACCCGCATGTGGAGCATTCGTTTGTGTGGGATGCTCTACCAGGTTCATTCCTAGATAATGCACACAAAGGGCACTAAGCATAGAGTGTGAAAACTGAGTTTCCTTGAGAGCTGCTTGGAAGCCTGATGGTGTGTGAAGTTAGTGAGCCAAATGGAGTTGTTCTCCCACAAGAACCACTCGGCTGATCCTTCTTCAATATGCCCTTCACCAACATGCAGTGTTTCCTTGATTGAATTAGCTCTCACACCAATATTTGCGTCTAAAGTCTTTGCATTGAGGGCTATCTGAAAACGGCTGTGGCGCTGAAGTTGCCTGTGAATGTGGAGTTGGTGGCATGTGAAACCCGCATGTGGAGCATTCGTTTGTGTGCGATGCTGACCAAGTTTCACTTCAGTCATCGGCACACAAAGAGCACTAAGCATACAGTGTGAAAACTGAGTTTCCTTGAGAGCTGCTTGGAAGCCTGATGGTTTGTGAAGTTAGTGAGCCAAATGGAGTTGTTCTCCCACAAGAACCACTCGGCTGATCCTTCTTCAATATGCCCTTCACCAACATGCAGTGTTTCCTTGATTGAATTAGCTCTCACACCAATATTTGCGTCTAGAGCCTTTGCATTGAGGGCTATCTGAAAACGGCTGTGGCGCTGAAGTTGCCTGTGAATGTGGAGTTGGTGGCATGTGAAACCCGCATGTGGAGCATTCGTTTGTGTGGGATGCTCTACCAGGTTCATTCCTAGATAATGCACACAAAGGGCACTAAGCATAGAGTGTGAAAACTGAGTTTCCTTGAGAGCTGCTTGGAAGCCTGATGGTGTGTGAAGTTAGTGAGCCAAATGGAGTTGTTCTCCCACAAGAACCACTCGGCTGATCCTTCTTCAATATGCCCTTCACCAACATGCAGTGTTTCCTTGATTGAATTAGCTCTCACACCAATATTTGCGTCTAGAGCCTTTGCATTGAGGGCTATCTGAAAACGGCTGTGGCGCTAAAGTTGCCTGTGAATGTGGAGTTGGTGGCATGTGAAACCCGCATGTGGAGCATTCGTTTGTGTGGGATGCTGACCAAGCTTCATTTCAGTCCTAGGCACACAAAGGGCACTAAGCATAGAGTGTGAAAACTGAGTTTCCTTGAGAGCTGCTTGGAAGCCTGATGGTGTGTGAAGTTAGTGAGCCAAATGGAGTTGTTCTCCCACAAGAACCACTCGGCTGATCCTTCTTCAATATGCCCTTCACCAACATGCAGTGTTTCCTTGATTGAATTAGCTCTCACACCAATATTTGCGTCTAGAGCCTTTGCATTGAGGGCTATCTGAAAACGGCTGTGGCGCTGAAGTTGCCTGTGAATGTGGAGTTGGTGGCATGTGAAACCCGCATGTGGAGCATTCGTTTGTGTGGGATGCTCTACCAGGTTCATTCCTAGATAATGCACTCAAAGGGCACTAAGCATAGAGTGTGAAAACTGAGTTTCCTTGAGAGCTGCTTGGAAGCCTGATGGTGTGTGAAGTTAGTGAGCCAAATGGAGTTGTTCTCCCACAAGAACCACTCGGCTGATCCTTCTTCAATATGCCCTTCACCAACATGCAGTGTTTCCTTGATTGAATTAGCTCTCACACCAATATTTGCGTCTAGAGCCTTTGCATTGAGGGCTATCTGAAAACGGCTGTGGCGCTGAAGTTGCCTGTGAATGTGGAGTTGGTGGCATGTGAAACCCGCATGTGGAGCATTCGTTTGTGTGGGATGCTGACCAAGCTTCATTTCAGTCCTAGGCACACAAAGGGCACTAAGCATAGAGTGTGAAAACTGAGTTTCCTTGAGAGCTGCTTGGAAGCCTGATGGTGTGTGAAGTTAGTGAGCCAAATGGAGTTGTTCTCCCACAAGAACCACTCGGCTGATCCTTCTTCAATATGCCCTTCACCAACATGCAGTGTTTCCTTGATTGAATTAGCTCTCACACCAATATTTGCGTCTAGAGCCTTTGCATTGAGGGCTATCTGAAAACGGCTGTGGCGCTAAAGTTGCCTGTGAATGTGGAGTTGGTGGCATGTGAAACCCGCATGTGGAGCATTCGTTTGTGTGGGATGCTGACCAAGCTTCATTTCAGTCCTAGGCACACAAAGGGCACTAAGCATAGAGTGTGAAAACTGAGTTTCCTTGAGAGCTGCTTGGAAGCCTGATGGTGTGTGAAATTAGTGAGCCAAATGGAGTTGTTCTCCCACAAGAACCACTCGGCTGATCCTTCTTCAATATGCCCTTCACCAACATGCAGTGTTTCCTTGATTGAATTAGCTCTCACACCAATATTTGCGTCTAGAGCCTTTGCATTGAGGGCTATCTGAAAACGGCTGTGGCGCTGAAGTTGCCTGTGAATGTGGAGTTGGTGGCATGTGAAACCCGCATGTGGAGCATTCGTTTGTGTGGGATGCTCTACTAGGTTCATTCCTAGATAATGCACTCAAAGGGCACTAAGCATAGAGTGTGAAAACTGAGTTTCCTTGAGAGCTGCTTGGAAGCCTGATGGTGTGTGAAGTTAGTGAGCCAAATGGAGTTGTTCTCCCACAAGAACCACTCGGCTGATCCTTCTTCAATATGCCCTTCACCAACATGCAGTGTTTCCTTGATTGAATTAGCTCTCACACCAATATTTGCGTCTAGAGCCTTTGCATTGAGGGCTATCTGAAAACGGCTGTGGTGCTGAAGTTGCCTGTGAATGTGGAGTTGGTGGCATGTGAAACCCGCATGTGGAGCATTCGTTTGTGTGAGATGCTGACCAAGCTTCATTTCAGTCCTAGGCACACAAAGGGCACTAAGCATAGAGTGTGAAAACTGAGTTTCCTTGAGAGCTGCTTGGAAGCCTGATGGTGTGTGAAGTTAGTGAGCCAAATGGAGTTGTTCTCCCACAAGAACCACTCGGCTGATCCTTCTTCAATATGCCCTTCACCAACATGCAGTGTTTCCTTGATTGAATTAGCTCTCACACCAATATTTGCGTCTAGAGCCTTTGCATTGAGGGCTATCTGAAAACGGCTGTGGCGCTGAAGTTGCCTGTGAATGTGGAGTTGGTGGCATGTGAAACCCGCATGTGGAGCATTCGTTTGTGTGGGATGCTCTACCAGGTTCATTCCTAGATAATGCACTCAAAGGGCACTAAGCATAGAGTGTGAAAACTGAGTTTCCTTGAGAGCTGCTTGGAAGCCTGATGGTGTGTGAAGTTAGTGAGCCAAATGGAGTTGTTCTCCCACAAGAACCACTCGGCTGATCCTTCTTCAATATGCCCTTCACCAACATGCAGTGTTTCCTTGATTGAATTAGCTCTCACACCAATATTTGCGTCTAGAGCCTTTGCATTGAGGGCTATCTGAAAACGGCTGTGGCGCTGAAGTTGCCTGTGAATGTGGAGTTGGTGGCATGTGAAACCCGCATGTGGAGCATTCGTTTGTGTGGATGCTGACCAAGCTTCATTTCGGTCCTAGGCACACAAAGAGCAGTAAGCATAGAGTGTGAAAACTGAGTTTCCTTGAGAGCTGCTTGGAAGCCTGATGGTGTGTGAAGTTAGTGAGCCAAATGGAGTTGTTCTCCCACAAGAACCACTCGGCTGATCCTTCTTCAATATGCCCTTCACCAACATGCAGTGTTTCCTTGATTGAATTAGCTCTCACACCAATATTTGCGTCTAGAGCCTTTGCATTGAGGGCTATCTGAAAACGGCTGTGGCGCTGAAGTTGCCTGTGAATGTGGAGTTGGTGGCATGTGAAACCCGCATGTGGAGCATTCGTTTGTGTGGGATGCTCTACCAGGTTCATTCCTAGATAATGCACACAAAGGGCACTAAGCATAGAGTGTGAAAACTGAGTTTCCTTGAGAGCTGCTTGGAAGCCTGATGGTGTGTGAAGTTAGTGAGCCAAATGGAGTTGTTCTCCCACAAGAACCACTCGGCTGATCCTTCTTCAATATGCCCTTCACCAACATGCAGTGTTTCCTTGATTGAATTAGCTCTCACACCAATATTTGCGTCTAAAGTCTTTGCATTGAGGGCTATCTGAAAACGGCTGTGGCGCTGAAGTTGCCTGTGAATGTGGAGTTGGTGGCATGTGAAACCCGCATGTGGAGCATTCGTTTGTGTGCGATGCTGACCAAGTTTCACTTCAGTCATCGGCACACAAAGAGCACTAAGCATACAGTGTGAAAACTGAGTTTCCTTGAGAGCTGCTTGGAAGCCTGATGGTTTGTGAAGTTAGTGAGCCAAATGGAGTTGTTCTCCCACAAGAACCACTCGGCTGATCCTTCTTCAATATGCCCTTCACCAACATGCAGTGTTTCCTTGATTGAATTAGCTCTCACACCAATATTTGCGTCTAGAGCCTTTGCATTGAGGGCTATCTGAAAACGGCTGTGGCGCTGAAGTTGCCTGTGAATGTGGAGTTGGTGGCATGTGAAACCCGCATGTGGAGCATTCGTTTGTGTGGGATGCTCTACCAGGTTCATTCCTAGATAATGCACACAAAGGGCACTAAGCATAGAGTGTGAAAACTGAGTTTCCTTGAGAGCTGCTTGGAAGCCTGATGGTGTGTGAAGTTAGTGAGCCAAATGGAGTTGTTCTCCCACAAGAACCACTCGGCTGATCCTTCTTCAATATGCCCTTCACCAACATGCAGTGTTTCCTTGATTGAATTAGCTCTCACACCAATATTTGCGTCTAAAGTCTTTGCATTGAGGGCTATCTGAAAACGGCTGTGGCGCTGAAGTTGCCTGTGAATGTGGAGTTGGTGGCATGTGAAACCCGCATGTGGAGCATTCGTTTGTGTGCGATGCTGACCAAGCTTCACTTCAGTCCTCGGCACACAAAGAGCACTAAGCATACAGTGTGAAAACTGAGTTTCCTTGAGAGCTGCTTGGAAGCCTGATGGTTTGTGAAGTTAGTGAGCCAAATGGAGTTGTTCTCCCACAAGAACCACTCGGCTGATCCTTCTTCAATATGCCCTTCACCAACATGCAGTGTTTCCTTGATTGAATTAGCTCTCACACCAATATTTGCGTCTAGAGCCTTTGCATTGAGGGCTATCTGAAAACGGCTGTGGCGCTGAAGTTGCCTGTGAATGTGGAGTTGGTGGCATGTGAAACCCGCATGTGGAGCATTCGTTTGTGTGGGATGCTGACCAAGCTTCATTTCAGTCCTAGGCACACAAAGGGCACTAAGCATAGAGTGTGAAAACTGAGTTTCCTTGAGAGCTGCTTGGAAGCCTGATGGTGTGTGAAGTTAGTGAGCCAAATGGAGTTGTTCTCCACAAGAACCACTCGGCTGATCCTTCTTCAATATGCACTTCACCAACATGCATTGTTTCCTTGATTGAATTAGCTCTCACACCAATATTTGCGTCTAGAGCCTTTGCATTGAGGGCTATCTGAAAACGGCTGTGGCGCTGAAGTTGCCTGTGAATGTGGAGTTGGTGGCATGTGAAACCCGGATGTGGAGCATTCGTTTGTGTGGGATGCTCTACTAGGTTCATTCCTAGATAATGCACTCAAAGGGCACTAAGCATAGAGTGTGAAAACTGAGTTTCCTTGAGAGCTGCTTGGAAGCCTGATGGTGTGTGAAGTTAGTGAGCCAAATGGAGTTGTTCTCCCACAAGAACCACTCGGCTGATCCTTCTTCAATATGCACTTCACCAACATGCATTGTTTCCTTGATTGAATTAGCTCTCACACCAATATTGCGTCTAGAGCCTTTGCATTGAGGGCTATCTGAAAACGGCTGTGGCACTGAAGTTGCCTGTGAATGTGGAGTTGGTGGCATGTGAAACCCGCATGTGGAGCATTCGTTTGTGTGGGATGCTCTACCAGGTTCATTCCTAGATAATGCACTCAAAGGGCACTAAGCATAGAGTGTGAAAACTGAGTTTCCTTGAGAGCTGCTTGGAAGCCTGGTGGTGTGTGAAGTTAGTGAGCCAAATGGAGTTGTTCTCCCACAAGAACCACTCGGCTGATCCTTCTTCAATATGCCCTTCACCAACATGCAGTGTTTCCTTGATTGAATTAGCTCTCACACCAATATTTGCGTCTAGAGCCTTTGCATTGAGGGCTATCTGAAAACGGCTGTGGCACTGAAGTTGCCTGTCAATGTGGAGTTGGTGGCATGTGAAACCCGCATGTGGAGCATTCGTTTGTGTGGGATGCTCACCAACCTTCATTTCAGTCCTAGGTACTCAAAAGGCACTAAGTATAGAGTGTGAAAACTGAGTTTCCTTGAGAGCTGCTTGGAAGCCTGATGGTGTGTGAAGTTAGTGAGCCAAATGGAGTTGTTCTCCCACAGGAACCACTCGGCTGATCCTTCTTCAATATGCCCTTCACCAACATGCAGTGTTTCCTTGATTGAATTAGCTCTCACACCAATATTTGCGTCTAGAGCCTTTGCATTGAGGGCTATCTGAAAACGGCTGTGGCGCTGAAGTTGCCTGTGAATGTGGAGTTGGTGGCATGTGAAACCCGCATGTGGAGCATTCGTTTGTGTGGGATGCTCTACCAGGTTCATTCCTAGATAATGCACACAAAGGGCACTAAGCATAGAGTGTGAAAACTGAGTTTCCTTGAGAGCTGCTTGGAAGCCTGATGGTGTGTGAAGTTAGTGAGCCAAATGGAGTTGTTCTCCCACAGGAACCACTCGGCTGATCCTTCTTCAATATGCCCTTCACCAACATGCAGTGTTTCCTTGATTGAATTAGCTCTCACACCAATATTTGCGTCTAAAGTCTTTGCATTGAGGGCTATCTGAAAACGGCTGTGGCGCTGAAGTTGCCTGTGAATGTGGAGTTGGTGGCATGTGAAACCCGCATGTGGAGCATTCGTTTGTGTGCGATGCTGACCAAGCTTCACTTCAGTCCTCGGCACACAAAGAGCACTAAGCATACAGTGTGAAAACTGAGTTTCCTTGAGAGCTGCTTGGAAGCCTGATGGTTTGTGAAGTTAGTGAGCCAAATGGAGTTGTTCTCCCACAAGAACCACTCGGCTGATCCTTCTTCAATATGCCCTTCACCAACATGCAGTGTTTCCTTGATTGAATTAGCTCTCACACCAATATTTGCGTCTAGAGCCTTTGCATTGAGGGCTATCTGAAAACGGCTGTGGCGCTGAAGTTGCCTGTGAATGTGGAGTTGGTGGCATGTGAAACCCCGCATGTGGAGCATTCGTTTGTGTGGGATGCTCTACCAGGTTCATTCCTAGATAATGCACTCAAAGGGCACTAAGCATAGAGTGTGAAAACTGAGTTTCCTTGAGAGCTGCTTGGAAGCCTGATGGTGTGTGAAGTTAGTGAGCCAAATGGAGTTGTTCTCCCACAAGAACCACTCGGCTGATCCTTCTTCAATATGCCCTTCACCAACATGCAGTGTTTCCTTGATTGAATTAGCTCTCACACCAATATTTGCGTCTAGAGCCTTTGCATTGAGGGCTATCTGAAAACGGCTGTGGCGCTGAAGTTGCCTGTGAATGTGGAGTTGGTGGCATGTGAAACCCGCATGTGGAGCATTCGTTTGTGTGGGATGCTCTACTAGGTTCATTCCTAGATAATGCACTCAAAGGGCACTAAGCATAGAGTGTGAAAACTGAGTTTCCTTGAGAGCTGCTTGGAAGCCTGATGGTGTGTGAAGTTAGTGAGCCAAATGGAGTTGTTCTCCCACAAGAACCACTCGGCTGATCCTTCTTCAATATGCCCTTCACCAACATGCAGTGTTTCCTTGATTGAATTAGCTCTCACACCAATATTTGCGTCTAGAGCCTTTGCATTGAGGGCTATCTGAAAACGGCTGTGGTGCTGAAGTTGCCTGTGAATGTGGAGTTGGTGGCATGTGAAACCCGCATGTGGAGCATTCGTTTGTGTGGGATGCTCTACCAGGTTCATTCCTAGATAATGCACTCAAAGGGCACTAAGCATAGAGTGTGAAAACTGAGTTTCCTTGAGAGCTGCTTGGAAGCCTGATGGTGTGTGAAGTTAGTGAGCCAAATGGAGTTGTTCTCCCACAAGAACCACTCGGCTGATCCTTCTTCAATATGCCCTTCACCAACATGCAGTGTTTCCTTGATTGAATTAGCTCTCACACCAATATTTGCGTCTAGAGCCTTTGCATTGAGGGCTATCTGAAAACGGCTGTGGCGCTGAAGTTGCCTGTGAATGTGGAGTTGGTGGCATGTGAAACCCGCATGTGGAGCATTCGTTTGTGTGGGATGCTGACCAAGCTTCATTTCGGTCCTAGGCACACAAAGAGCAGTAAGCATAGAGTGTGAAAACTGAGTTTCCTTGAGAGCTGCTTGGAAGCCTGATGGTGTGTGAAGTTAGTGAGCCAAATGGAGTTGTTCTCCCACAAGAACCACTCGGCTGATCCTTCTTCAATATGCCCTTCACCAACATGCAGTGTTTCCTTGATTGAATTAGCTCTCACACCAATATTTGCGTCTAGAGCCTTTGCATTGAGGGCTATCTGAAAACGGCTGTGGCGCTGAAGTTGCCTGTGAATGTGGAGTTGGTGGCATGTGAAACCCGCATGTGGAGCATTCGTTTGTGTGGGATGCTCTACCAGGTTCATTCCTAGATAATGCACACAAAGGGCACTAAGCATAGAGTGTGAAAACTGAGTTTCCTTGAGAGCTGCTTGGAAGCCTGATGGTGTGTGAAGTTAGTGAGCCAAATGGAGTTGTTCTCCCACAAGAACCACTCGGCTGATCCTTCTTCATATGCCCTTCACCAACATGCAGTGTTTCCTTGATTGAATTAGCTCTCACACCAATATTTGCGTCTAAAGTCTTTGCATTGAGGGCTATCTGAAAACGGCTGTGGCGCTGAAGTTGCCTGTGAATGTGGAGTTGGTGGCATGTGAAACCCGCATGTGGAGCATTCGTTTGTGTGCGATGCTGACCAAGTTTCACTTCAGTCATCGGCACACAAAGAGCACTAAGCATACAGTGTGAAAACTGAGTTTCCTTGAGAGCTGCTTGGAAGCCTGATGGTTTGTGAAGTTAGTGAGCCAAATGGAGTTGTTCTCCCACAAGAACCACTCGGCTGATCCTTCTTCAATATGCCCTTCACCAACATGCAGTGTTTCCTTGATTGAATTAGCTCTCACACCAATATTTGCGTCTAGAGCCTTTGCATTGAGGGCTATCTGAAAACGGCTGTGGCGCTGAAGTTGCCTGTGAATGTGGAGTTGGTGGCATGTGAAACCCGCATGTGGAGCATTCGTTTGTGTGGGATGCTCTACCAGGTTCATTCCTAGATAATGCACACAAAGGGCACTAAGCATAGAGTGTGAAAACTGAGTTTCCTTGAGAGCTGCTTGGAAGCCTGATGGTGTGTGAAGTTAGTGAGCCAAATGGAGTTGTTCTCCCACAAGAACCACTCGGCTGATCCTTCTTCAATATGCCCTTCACCAACATGCAGTGTTTCCTTGATTGAATTAGCTCTCACACCAATATTTGCGTCTAAAGTCTTTGCATTGAGGGCTATCTGAAAACGGCTGTGGCGCTGAAGTTGCCTGTGAATGTGGAGTTGGTGGCATGTGAAACCCGCATGTGGAGCATTCGTTTGTGTGCGATGCTGACCAAGCTTCACTTCAGTCCTCGGCACACAAAGAGCACTAAGCATACAGTGTGAAAACTGAGTTTCCTTGAGAGCTGCTTGGAAGCCTGATGGTTTGTGAAGTTAGTGAGCCAAATGGAGTTGTTCTCCCACAAGAACCACTCGGCTGATCCTTCTTCAATATGCCCTTCACCAACATGCAGTGTTTCCTTGATTGAATTAGCTCTCACACCAATATTTGCGTCTAGAGCCTTTGCATTGAGGGCTATCTGAAAACGGCTGTGGCGCTGAAGTTGCCTGTGAATGTGGAGTTGGTGGCATGTGAAACCCGCATGTGGAGCATTCGTTTGTGTGGGATGCTGACCAAGCTTCATTTCAGTCCTAGGCACACAAAGGGCACTAAGCATAGAGTGTGAAAACTGAGTTTCCTTGAGAGCTGCTTGGAAGCCTGATGGTGTGTGAAGTTAGTGAGCCAAATGGAGTTGTTCTCCCACAAGAACCACTCGGCTGATCCTTCTTCAATATGCCCTTCACCAACATGCAGTGTTTCCTTGATTGAATTAGCTCTCACACCAATATTTGCGTCTAGAGCCTTTGCATTGAGGGCTATCTGAAAACGGCTGTGGCGCTGAAGTTGCCTGTGAATGTGGAGTTGGTGGCATGTGAAACCCGCATGTGGAGCATTCGTTTGTGTGGGATGCTCTACCAGGTTCATTCCTAGATAATGCACTCAAAGGGCACTAAGCATAGAGTGTGAAAACTGAGTTTCCTTGAGAGCTGCTTGGAAGCCTGGTGGTGTGTGAAGTTAGTGAGCCAAATGGAGTTGTTCTCCCACAAGAACCACTCGGCTGATCCTTCTTCAATATGCCCTTCACCAACATGCAGTGTTTCCTTGATTGAATTAGCTCTCACACCAATATTTGCGTCTAGAGCCTTTGCATTGAGGGCTATCTGAAAACGGCTGTGGCACTGAAGTTGCCTGTCAATGTGGAGTTGGTGGCATGTGAAACCCGCATGTGGAGCATTCGTTTGTGTGGGATGCTCACCAACCTTCATTTCAGTCCTAGGTACTCAAAAGGCACTAAGTATAGAGTGTGAAAACTGAGTTTCCTTGAGAGCTGCTTGGAAGAATGATGGTGTGTGAAGTTATTGAGCCAAATGGAGTTGTTCTCCCACAAGAACCACTCGGCTGATCCTTCTTCAATATGCCCTTCACCAACATGCAGTGTTTCCTTGATTGAATTAGCTCTCACACCAATATTTGCGTCTAGAGCCTTTGCATTGAGGGCTATCTGAAAACGGCTGTGGTGCTGAAGTTGCCTGTGAATGTGGAGTTGGTGGCATGTGAAACCCGCATGTGGAGCATTCGTTTGTGTGGGATGCTCACCAACCTTCATTTCAGTCCTAGGTACTCAAAAGGCACTAAGCATAGAGTGTGAAAACTGAGTTTCCTTGAGAGCTGCTTGGAAGCCTGATGGTGTGTGAAGTTAGTGAGCCAAATGGAGTTGTTCTCCCACAAGAACCACTCAGCTGATCCTTCTTCAATATGCCCTTCACCAACATGCAGTGTTTCCTTGATTGAATTAGCTCTCACACCAATATTTGCGTCTAGAGCCTTTGCATTGAGGGCTATCTGAAAACGGCTGTGGCGCTGAAGTTGCCTGTGAATGTGGAGTTGGTGGCATGTGAAACCCGCATGTGGAGCATTCGTTTGTGTGGGATGCTCTACCAGGTTCATTCCTAGATAATGCACTCAAAGGGCACTAAGCATAGAGTGTGAAAACTGAGTTTCCTTGAGAGCTGCTTGGAAGCCTGATGGTGTGTGAAGTTAGTGAGCCAAATGGAGTTGTTCTCCCACAAGAACCACTCGGCTGATCCTTCTTCAATATGCCCTTCACCAACATGCAGTGTTTCCTTGATTGAATTAGCTCTCACACCAATATTTGCGTCTAGAGCCTTTGCATTGAGGGCTATCTGAAAACGGCTGTGGCGCTGAAGTTGCCTGTGAATGTGGGAGTTGGTGGCATGTGAAACCCGCATGTGGAGCATTCGTTTGTGTGGGATGCTGACCAAGCTTCATTTCGGTCCTAGGCACACAAAGAGCAGTAAGCATAGAGTGTGAAAACTGAGTTTCCTTGAGAGCTGCTTGGAAGCCTGATGGTGTGTGAAGTTAGTGAGCCAAATGGAGTTGTTCTCCCACAAGAACCACTCGGCTGATCCTTCTTCAATATGCCCTTCACCAACATGCAGTGTTTCCTTGATTGAATTAGCTCTCACACCAATATTTGCGTCTAGAGCCTTTGCATTGAGGGCTATCTGAAAACGGCTGTGGCGCTGAAGTTGCCTGTGAATGTGGAGTTGGTGGCATGTGAAACCCGCATGTGGAGCATTCGTTTGTGTGGGATGCTCTACCAGGTTCATTCCTAGATAATGCACACAAAGGGCACTAAGCATAGAGTGTGAAAACTGAGTTTCCTTGAGAGCTGCTTGGAAGCCTGATGGTGTGTGAAGTTAGTGAGCCAAATGGAGTTGTTCTCCCACAGGAACCACTCGGCTGATCCTTCTTCAATATGCCCTTCACCAACATGCAGTGTTTCCTTGATTGAATTAGCTCTCACACCAATATTTGCGTCTAAAGTCTTTGCATTGAGGGCTATCTGAAAACGGCTGTGGCGCTGAAGTTGCCTGTGAATGTGGAGTTGGTGGCATGTGAAACCCGCATGTGGAGCATTCGTTTGTGTGCGATGCTGACCAAGCTTCACTTCAGTCCTCGGCACACAAAGAGCACTAAGCATACAGTGTGAAAACTGAGTTTCCTTGAGAGCTGCTTGGAAGCCTGATGGTTTGTGAAGTTAGTGAGCCAAATGGAGTTGTTCTCCCACAAGAACCACTCGGCTGATCCTTCTTCAATATGCCCTTCACCAACATGCAGTGTTTCCTTGATTGAATTAGCTCTCACACCAATATTTGCGTCTAGAGCCTTTGCATTGAGGGCTATCTGAAAACGGCTGTGGCGCTGAAGTTGCCTGTGAATGTGGAGTTGGTGGCATGTGAAACCCGCATGTGGAGCATTCGTTTGTGTGGGATGCTCTACCAGGTTCATTCCTAGATAATGCACTCAAAGGGCACTAAGCATAGAGTGTGAAAACTGAGTTTCCTTGAGAGCTGCTTGGAAGCCTGATGGTGTGTGAAGTTAGTGAGCCAAATGGAGTTGTTCTCCCACAAGAACCACTCGGCTGATCCTTCTTCAATATGCCCTTCACCAACATGCAGTGTTTCCTTGATTGAATTAGCTCTCACACCAATATTTGCGTCTAGAGCCTTTGCATTGAGGGCTATCTGAAAACGGCTGTGGCGCTGAAGTTGCCTGTGAATGTGGAGTTGGTGGCATGTGAAACCCGCATGTGGAGCATTCGTTTGTGTGGGATGCTGACCAAGCTTCATTTCGGTCCTAGGCACACAAAGAGCAGTAAGCATAGAGTGTGAAAACTGAGTTTCCTTGAGAGCTGCTTGGAAGCCTGATGGTTTGTGAAGTTAGTGAGCCAAATGGAGTTGTTCTCCCACAAGAACCACTCGGCTGATCCTTCTTCAATATGCCCTTCACCAACATGCAGTGTTTCCTTGATTGAATTAGCTCTCACACCAATATTTGCGTCTAGAGCCTTTGCATTGAGGGCTATCTGAAAACGGCTGTGGCGCTGAAGTTGCCTGTGAATGTGGAGTTGGTGGCATGTGAAACCCGCATGTGGAGCATTCGTTTGTGTGGGATGCTCTACCAGGTTCATTCCTAGATAATGCACACAAAGGGCACTAAGCATAGAGTGTGAAAACTGAGTTTCCTTGAGAGCTGCTTGGAAGCCTGATGGTGTGTGAAGTTAGTGAGCCAAATGGAGTTGTTCTCCCACAAGAACCACTCGGCTGATCCTTCTTCAATATGCCCTTCACCAACATGCAGTGTTTCCTTGATTGAATTAGCTCTCACACCAATATTTGCGTCTAAAGTCTTTGCATTGAGGGCTATCTGAAAACGGCTGTGGCGCTGAAGTTGCCTGTGAATGTGGAGTTGGTGGCATGTGAAACCCGCATGTGGAGCATTCGTTTGTGTGCGATGCTGACCAAGCTTCACTTCAGTCCTCGGCACACAAAGAGCACTAAGCATACAGTGTGAAAACTGAGTTTCCTTGAGAGCTGCTTGGAAGCCTGATGGTTTGTGAAGTTAGTGAGCCAAATGGAGTTGTTCTCCCACAAGAACCACTCGGCTGATCCTTCTTCAATATGCCCTTCACCAACATGCAGTGTTTCCTTGATTGAATTAGCTCTCACACCAATATTTGCGTCTAGAGCCTTTGCATTGAGGGCTATCTGAAAACGGCTGTGGCGCTGAAGTTGCCTGTGAATGTGGAGTTGGTGGCATGTGAAACCCGCATGTGGAGCATTCGTTTGTGTGGGATGCTGACCAAGCTTCATTTCAGTCCTAGGCACACAAAGGGCACTAAGCATAGAGTGTGAAAACTGAGTTTCCTTGAGAGCTGCTTGGAAGCCTGATGGTGTGTGAAGTTAGTGAGCCAAATGGAGTTGTTCTCCCACAAGAACCACTCGGCTGATCCTTCTTCAATATGCCCTTCACCAACATGCAGTGTTTCCTTGATTGAATTAGCTCTCACACCAATATTTGCGTCTAGAGCCTTTGCATTGAGGGCTATCTGAAACGGCTGTGGCGCTGAAGTTGCCTGTGAATGTGGAGTTGGTGGCATGTGAAACCCGCATGTGGAGCATTCGTTTGTGTGGGATGCTCTACCAGGTTCATTTCAGTGCTAGCCATACCAAGGGCACTAAGCATAGAGTGTGAAAACTGAGTTTCCTTGAGAGCTGCTTGGAAGCCTGATGGTGTGTGAAGTTAGTGAGCCAAATGGAGTTGTTCTCCCACAAGAACCACTCGGCTGATCCTTCTTCAATATGCCCTTCACCAACATGCAGTGTTTCCTTGATTGAATTAGCTCTCACACCAATATTTGCGTCTAGAGCCTTTGCATTGAGGGCTATCTGAAAACGGCTGTGGCGCTGAAGTTGCCTGTGAATGTGGAGTTGGTGGCATGTGAAACCCGCATGTGGAGCATTCGTTTGTGTGGGATGCTCTACCAGGTTCATTCCTAGATAATGCACTCAAAGGGCACTAAGCATAGAGTGTGAAAACTGAGTTTCCTTGAGAGCTGCTTGGAAGCCTGATGGTGTGTGAAGTTAGTGAGCCAAATGGAGTTGTTCTCCCACAAGAACCACTCGGCTGATCCTTCTTCAATATGCCCTTCACCAACATGCAGTGTTTCCTTGATTGAATTAGCTCTCACACCAATATTTGCGTCTAGAGCCTTTGCATTGAGGGCTATCTGAAAACGGCTGTGGCGCTGAAGTTGCCTGTGAATGTGGAGTTGGTGGCATGTTAAACCCGCATGTGGAGCATTCGTTTGTGTGGGATGCTCTACCAGGTTCATTCCTAGATAATGCACTCAAAGGGCACTAAGCATAGAGTGTGAAAACTGAGTTTCCTTGAGAGCTGCTTGGAAGCCTGATGGTGTGTGAAGTTAGTGAGCCAAATGGAGTTGTTCTCCCACAAGAACCACTCGGCTGATCCTTCTTCAATATGCCCTTCACCAACATGCAGTGTTTCCTTGATTGAATTAGCTCTCACACCAATATTTGCGTCTAGAGCCTTTGCATTGAGGGCTATCTGAAAACGGCTGTGGCGCTGAAGTTGCCTGTGAATGTGGAGTTGGTGGCATGTGAAACCCGCAA
>NW_026698762.1:0-148488 GCF_030435755.1 Ochotona princeps | reverse complement strand
TTATGCCCTTCACCAACATGCAGTGTTTCCTTGATTGAATTAGCTCTCACACCAATATTTGCGTCTAGAGCCTTTGCATTGAGGGCTATCTGAAAACGGCTGTGGCGCTGAAGTTGCCTGTGAATGTGGAGTTGGTGGTATGTGAAACCCGCATGTGGAGCATTGGTTTGTGTGGGATGCTCTACCAGGTTCATTCCTAGATAATGCACTCAAAGGGCACTAAGCATAGAGTGTGAAAACTGAGTTTCCTTGAGAGCTGCTTGGAAGCCTGATGGTGTGTGAAGTTAGTGAGCCAAATGGAGTTGTTCTCCCACAAGAACCACTCGGCTGATCCTTCTTCAATATGCCCTTCACCAACATGCAGTGTTTCCTTGATTGAATTAGCTCTCACACCAATATTTGCGTCTAGAGCCTTTGCATTGAGGGCTATCTGAAAACGGCTGTGGCGCTGAAGTTGCCTGTGAATGTGGAGTTGGTGGCATGTGAAACCCGCATGTGGAGCATTCGTTTGGGTGGGATGCTCTAAGAGGTTCATTCCTAGATAATGCAGTCAAAGGGCACTAAGCATAGAGTGTGAAAACTGAGTTTCCTTGAGAGCTGCTTGGAAGCCTAATGGTGTGTGAAGTTAGTGAGCCAAATGGAGTTGTTCTCCCACAAGAACCACTCGGCTGATTCTTCTTCAATATGCCCTTCACCAACATGCAGTGTTTCCTTGATTGAATTAGCTCTCACACCAATATTTGCGTCTAGAGCCTTTGCATTGAGGGCTATCTGAAAACGGCTGTGGCGCAGAAGTTGCCTGTGAATATGGAGTTGGTGGCATGTGAAACCCGCATGTGGAGCATTCGTTTGTGTGGGATGCTCTACCAGGTTCATTCCTAGATAATGCACTCAAAGGGCACTAAGCATAGAGTGTGAAAACTGAGTTTCCTTGAGAGCTGCTTGGAAGCCTGATGGTGTGTGAGGTTAGTGAGCCAAATGGAGTTGTTCTCCCACAAGAACCACTCGGCTGATCCTACTTCAATATGCCCTTCACCAACATGCAGTCTTTCCTTGATTGAATTAGCTCTCACACCAATATTTGCGTCTAGAGCCTTTGCATTGAGGGCTATCTGAAAACGGCTGTGGCGCTGAAGTTGCCTGTGAATGTGGAGTTGGTGGCATGTGAAACCCGCATGTGGAGCATTCGTTTTTGTGGGATGCTCACCAAGCTTCATTTCAGTCCTAGGCACTCAAAGGGCACTAAGCATAGAGTGTGAAAACTGAGTTTCCTTGGAAGCTGCTTGGAAGCCTGATGGTGTGTGAAGTTAGTGAGCCAAATGGAGTTGTTCTCCCACAAGAACCACTCAGCTGATCCTTCTTCAATATGCCCTTCACCAACATGCAGTGTTTCCTTGATTGAATTAGCTCTCACACCAATATTTGCGTCTAGAGCCTTTGCATTGAGGGCTATCTGAAAACGGCTGTAGCGCTGAAGTTGCCTGTGAATGTGGAGTTGGTGGTATGTGAAACCCGCATGTGGAGCATTCATTTGTGTGGGATGCTCACCAAGCTTCATTTCAGTCCTAGGCACTCAAAGGGCACTAAGCATAGAGTGTGAAAACTGAGTTTCCTTGAGAGCTGCTTGGAAGCCTGATGGTGTGTGAAGTTAGTGAGCCAAATGGAGTTGTTCTCCCACAAGAACCACTCGGCTGATTCTTCTTCACTATGCCCTTCACCAACATGCAGTGTTTCCTTGATTGAATTAGCTCTCACACCAATATTTGCGTCTAGAGCCTTTGCATTGAGGGCTATCTGAAAACGGCTGTGGCGCTGAAGTTGCCTGTGAATGTGGAGTTGGTGGCATGTGAAACCCGCATTTGGAGCATTCGTTTGTGTGGGATGCTCTACCAGGTTCATTCCTAGATAATGCACTCAAAGGGCACTAAGCATAGAGTGTGAAAACTGAGTTTCCTTGAGAGCTGCTTGGAAGCCTGATGGTGTGTGAAGTTAGTGAGCCAAATGGAGTTGTTCTCCCACAAGAACCACTCGGCTGATCCTTCTTCAGTATGCCCTTCTCCAACATGCAGTGTTTCCTTGATTGAATTAGCTCTCACACCAATATTTGCGTCTAGAGCCTTTGCATTGAGGGCTATCTGAAAACGGCTGTGGCGCTGAAGTTGCCTGTGAATGTGGAGTTGGTGGCATGTGAAACCCGCATGTGGAACATTCGTTTGTGTGGGATGCTCTACCAGGTTCATTCCTAGATAATGCACTCAAAGGGCGCTAAGCATAGAGTGTGAAAACTGAGTTTCCTTGAGAGCTGCTTGGAAGCCTGATGGTGTGTGAAGTTAGTTGGCCAAATGGAGTTGTTCTCCCACAAGAACCCCTCGGCTGATTCTTCTTCAATATGCCCTTCACCAACATGCAGTGTTTCCTTGATTGAATTAGCTCTCACACCAATATTTGCGTCTAGAGCCTTTGCATTGAGGGCTATCTGAAAACGGCTGTGGCGCTGAAGTTGCCTGTGAATGTGGAGTTGGTGGCATGTGAAACCCGCATGTGGAGCATTCGTTTGTGTGGGATGCTCTACTAGGTTCAATCCTAGATAATGCACTCAAAGGGCACTAAGCATAGAGTGTGAAAACTGAGTTTCCTTGAGAGCTGCTTGGAAGCCTGATGGTGTGTGAAGTTAGTGAGCCAAATGGAGTTGTTCTCCCACAAGAACCACTCGGCTGATCCTTCTTCAATATGCCCTTCACCAACATGCAGTGTTTCCTTGATTGAATTAGCTCTCACACCAATATTTGCGTCTAGAGCCTTTGCATTGAGGGCTATCTGAAAACGGCTGTGGCGCTGAAGTTGCCTGTGAATGTGGAGTTGGTGGCATGTGAAACCCGCATTTGGAGCATTCGTTTGTGTGGGATGCTCTACCAGGTTCATTCCTAGATAATGCACTCAAAGGGCACTAAGCATAGAGTGTGAAAACTGAGTTTCCTTGGAAGCTGCTTGGAAGCCTGATGGTGTGTGAAGTTAGTGAGCCAAATGGAGTTGTTCTCCCACAAGAACCACTCGCCTGATCCTTCTTCAATATGCCCTTCACCAACATGCAGTGTTTCCTTGATTGAATTAGCTCTCACACCAATATTTGCGTCTAGAGCCTTTGCATTGAGGGCTATCTGAAAACGGCTGTAGCGCTGAAGTTGCCTGTGAATGTGGAGTTGGTGGTATGTGAAACCCGCATGTGGAGCATTCATTTGTGTGGGATGCTCACCAAGCTTCATTTCAGTCCTAGGCACTCAAAGGGCACTAAGCATAGAGTGTGAAAACTGAGTTTCCTTGAGAGCTGCTTGGAAGCCTGATGGTGTGTGAAGTTAGTGAGCCAAATGGAGTTGTTCTCCCACAAGAACCACTCGGCTGATTCTTCTTCACTATGCCCTTCACCAACATGCAGTGTTTCCTTGATTGAATTAGCTCTCACACCAATATTTGCGTCTAGAGCCTTTGCATTGAGGGCTATCTGAAAACGGCTGTGGCGCTGAAGTTGCCTGTGAATGTGGAGTTGGTGGCATGTGAAACCCGCATTTGGAGCATTCGTTTGTGTGGGATGCTCTACCAGGTTCATTCCTAGATAATGCACTCAAAGGGCACTAAGCATAGAGTGTGAAAACTGAGTTTCCTTGAGAGCTGCTTGGAAGCCTGATGGTGTGTGAAGTTAGTGAGCCAAATGGAGTTGTTCTCCCACAAGAACCACTCGGCTGATCCTTCTTCAGTATGCCCTTCTCCAACATGCAGTGTTTCCTTGATTGAATTAGCTCTCACACCAATATTTGCGTCTAGAGCCTTTGCATTGAGGGCTATCTGAAAACGGCTGTGGCGCTGAAGTTGCCTGTGAATGTGGAGTTGGTGGCATGTGAAACCCGCATGTGGAACATTCGTTTGTGTGGGATGCTCTACCAGGTTCATTCCTAGATAATGCACTCAAAGGGCGCTAAGCATAGAGTGTGAAAACTGAGTTTCCTTGAGAGCTGCTTGGAAGCCTGATGGTGTGTGAAGTTAGTTGGCCAAATGGAGTTGTTCTCCCACAAGAACCCCTCGGCTGATTCTTCTTCAATATGCCCTTCACCAACATGCAGTGTTTCCTTGATTGAATTAGCTCTCACACCAATATTTGCGTCTAGAGCCTTTGCATTGAGGGCTATCTGAAAACGGCTGTGGCGCTGAAGTTGCCTGTGAATGTGGAGTTGGTGGCATGTGAAACCCGCATGTGGAGCATTCGTTTGTGTGGGATGCTCTACCAGGTTCAATCCTAGATAATGCACTCAAAGGGCACTAAGCATAGAGTGTGAAAACTGAGTTTCCTTGAGAGCTGCTTGGAAGCCTGATGGTGTGTGAAGTTAGTGAGCCAAATGGAGTTGTTCTCCCACAAGAACCACTCGGCTGATCCTTCTTCAATATGCCCTTCACCAACATGCAGTGTTTCCTTGATTGAATTAGCTCTCACACCAATATTTGCGTCTAGAGCCTTTGCATTGAGGGCTATCTGAAAACGGCTGTGGCGCTGAAGTTGCCTGTGAATGTGGAGTTGGTGGCATGTGAAACCCGCATTTGGAGCATTCGTTTGTGTGGGATGCTCTACCAGGTTCATTCCTAGATAATGCACTCAAAGGGCACTAAGCATAGAGTGTGAAAACTGAGTTTCCTTGGAAGCTGCTTGGAAGCCTGATGGTGTGTGAAGTTAGTGAGCCAAATGGAGTTGTTCTCCCACAAGAACCACTCAGCTGATCCTTCTTCAATATGCCCTTCACCAACATGCAGTGTTTCCTTGATTGAATTAGCTCTCACACCAATATTTGCGTATAGAGCCTTTGCATTGAGGGCTATCTGAAAACGGCTGTGGCGCTGAAGTTGCCTGTGAATGTGGAGTTGGTGGCATGTGAAACCCGCATGTGGAGCATTCATTTGTGTGGGATGCTCACCAAGCTTCGTTTCAGTCCTCGGCACTCAAAGGGCACTAAGCATAGAGTGTGAAAACTGAGTTTCCTTGGAGCTGCTTGGAAGCCTGATGGTGTGTGAAGTTAGTGAGCCAAATGGAGTTGTTCTCCCACAAGAACCACTCGGCTGATTCTTCTTCACTATGCCCTTCACCAACATGCAGTGTTTCCTTGATTGAATTAGCTCTCACACCAATATTTGCATCTAGAGCCTTTGCATTGAGGGCTATGTGAAAACGGCTGTGGCGCTGAAGTTGCCTGTGAATGTGGAGTTGGTGGCATGTGAAACCCGCATTTGGAACATTCGTTTGTGTGGGATGCTCTACCAGGTTCATTCCTAGATAATGCTCTCAAAGGGCACTAAGCATAGAGTGTGAAAACTGAGTTTCCTTGAGAGCTGCTTGGAAGCCTGATGGTGTGTGAAGTTAGTGAGCCAAATGGAGTTGTTCTCCCACAAGAACCACTCGGCTGATCCTTCTTCAGTATGCCCTTCACCAACATGCAGTGTTTCCTTGATTGAATTAGCTCTCACACCAATATTTGCATCTAGAGCCTTTGCATTGAGGGCTATCTGAAAATGGCTGTGGCGCTGAAGTTGCCTGTGAATGTGGAGTTGGTGGCATGTGAAACCCGCAGGTGGAACATTCGTTTGTGTGGGATGCTCTACCAGGTTCATTCCTAGATAATGCACTCAAAGGGTGCTAAGCATAGAGTGTGAAAACTGAGTTTCCTTGAGAGCTGCTTGGAAGCCTGATGGTGTGTGAAGTTAGTTGGCCAAATGGAGTTGTTCTCCCACAAGAACCCCTCGGCTGATTCTTCTTCAATATGCCCTTCACCAACATGCAGTGTTTCCTTGATTGAATTAGCTCTCACACCAATATTTGCGTCTAGAGCCTTTGCATTGAGGGCTATCTGAAAACGGCTGTGGCGCTGAAGTTGCCTGTGAATGTGGAGTTGGTGGTATGTGAAACCCGCATGTGGAGCATTCGTTTGTGTGGGATGCTCACCAAGCTTCGTTTCAGTCCTAGGCACTCAATGGGCACTAAGCATAGAGTGTGAAAACTGAGTTTCCTTGAGAGCTGCTTGGAAGCCTGATGGTGTGTGAAGTTAGTGAGCCAAATGGAGTTGTTCTCCCACAAGAACCACTCGGCTATTCCTTCTTCAATATGCCCTTCACCAACATGCAGTGTTTCCTTGATTGAATCAGCTCTCACACCAATATTTGGGTCTAGAGCCTTTGCATTGAGGGCTATCTGAAAACGGCTGTGGCGCTGAAGTTGCCTGTGAATGTGGAGTTGGTGGCATGTGAAACCCGCATGTGGAGCATTCGTTTGGGTGGGATGCTCTACCAGGTTCATTCCTAGATAATGCACTCAAAGGGCACTAAGCATAGAGTGTGAAAACTGAGTTTCCTTGAGAGCTGCTTGGAAGCCTGATGGTGTGTGAAGTTAGTGAGCCAAATGGAGTTGTTCTCCCACAAGAACCACTCGGCTGATCCTTCTTCAATATGCCCTTCACCAACATGCAGTGTTTCCTTGATTGAATTAGCTCTCACACCAATATTTGCATCTAGAGCCTTTGCATTGAGGGCTATCTGAAAACGGCTGTGGCGCTGAAGTTGCCTGTGAATGTGGAGTTGGTGGCATGTGAAACCCGCATGTGGAGCATTCGTTTTTGTGTGGGATGCTCACCAAGCTTCATTTCAGTCCTAGGCACTCAAAGGGCACTAAGCATAGAGTGTGAAAACTGAGTTTCCTTGAGAGCTGCTTGGAAGCCTGATGGTGTGTGAAGTTAGTGAGCCAAATGGAGTTGTTCTCCCACAAGAACCACTCGGCTGATCCTTCTTCAATATGCCCTTCACCAACATGCAGTGTTTCCTTGATTGAATTAGCTCTCACACCAATATTTGCGTCTAGAGCCTTTGCATTGAGGGCTATCTGAAAACGGCTGTGGCGCTGAAGTTGCCTGTGAATGTGGAGTTGGTGGCATGTGAAACCCGCATGTGGAGCATTCGTTTGTGTGGGGTGCTCTACCAGGTTCATTCCTAGATAATGCACTCGAAGAGCACTAAGCATAGAGTGTGAAAACTGAGTTTCCTTGAGAGCTGCTTGGAAGCCTGATGGTGTGTGAAGTTAGTGAGCCAAATGGAGTTGTTCTCCACAAGAACCACTCGGCTGATCCTATTTCAATATGCCCTTCACCAACATGCAGTGTTTCCTTGATTGAATTAGCTCTCACACCAATATTTGCGTCTAGAGCCTTTGAATTGAGGGCTATCTGAAAACGGCTGTGGCGCTGAAGTTGCCTGTGAATGTGGAGTTGGTGGCATGTGAAACCCGCATGTGGAGCATTCGTTTGTGTGGGATGCTCACCAAGCTTCATTTCAGTCCTAGGCACTCAATGGGCACTAAGCATAGAGTGTGAAAACTGAGTTTCCTTGAGAGCTGCTTGGAAGCCTGATGGTGTGTGAAGTTAGTGAGCCAAATGGAGTTGTTCTCCCACAAGAACCACTCGGCTGATCCTTCTTCAATATGCCCTTCACCAACATGCAGTGTTTCCTTGATTGAATTAGCTCTCACACCAATATTTGCGTCTAGAGCCTTTGCATTGAGGGCTATCTGAAAACGGCTGTGGCGCTGAAGTTGCCTGTGAATGTGGAGTTGGTGGCATGTGAAACCCGCATGTGGAGCATTCGTTTGTGTGGGATGCTCTACCAGGTTCATTCCTAGATAATGCACTCAAAGGGCACTAAGCATAGAGTGTGAAAACTGAGTTTCCTTGAGAGCTGCTTGGAAGCCTGATGGTGTGTGAAGTTAGTGAGCCAAATGGAGTTGTTCTCCCACAAGCACCACTCGGCTGATCCTTCTTCAGTATGACCTTCACCAACATGCAGTGTTTCCTTGATTGAATTAGCTCTCACACCAATATTTGCGTCTAGAGCCTTTGCATTGAGGGCTATCTGAAAACGGCTGTGGCGCTGAAGTTGCCTGTGAATGTGGAGTTGGTGGCATGTGAAACCCGCATGTGGAGCATTCGTTTGGGTGGGATGCTCTACCAGGTTCATTCCTAGATAATGCAGTCAAAGGGCACTAAGCACAGAGTGTGAAAACAGAGTTTCCTTGAGAGCTGCTTGGAAGCCTAATGGTGTGTGAAGTTAGTGAGCCAAATGGAGTTGTTCTCCACAAGAACCACTCGGCTGATTCTTCTTCAATATGCCCTTCACCAACATGCAGTGTTTCCTTGATTGAATTAGCTCTCACACCAATATTTGCGTCTAGAGCCTTTGCATTGAGGGCTATCTGAAAACGGCTGTGGCGCTGAAGTTGCCTGTGAATGTGGAGTTGGTGGCATGTGAAACCCGCATGTGGAGCATTCGTTGTGTGGGATGCTCTACCAGGTTCATTCCTAGATAATGCACTCAAAGGGCACTAAGCATAGAGTGTGAAAACTGAGTTTCCTTGAGAGCTGCTTGGAAGCTGATGGTGTGTGAGGTTAGTGACCCAAATGGAGTTGTTTCCCACAAGAACCACTCGGCTGATCCTACTTCAATATGCCCTTCACCAACATGCAGTGTTTCCTTGATTGAATTAGCTCTCACAACCAATATTTGCGTCTAGAGCCTTTGCATTGAGGGCTATCTGAAAACGGCTGTTGCGCTGAAGTTGCCTGTGAATGTGGAGTTGGTGGCATGTGAAAACCGCATGTGGAGCATTCATTTGTGTGGGATGCTCACCAAGCTTCGTTTCAGTCCTAGGCACTCAAAGGGCACTAAGCATAGAGTGTGAAAACTGAGTTTCCTTGAGAGCTGCTTGGAAGCCTGATGGTGTGTGAAGTTAGTGAGCCAAATGGAGTTGTTCTCCCACAAGAACCACTCGGCTGATCCTTCTTCAGTATGCCCTTCACCAACATGCAGTGTTTCCTTGATTGAATTAGCTCTCACACCAATATTTGCGTCTAGAGCCTTTGCATTGAGGGCTATCTGAAAACGGCTGTGGCGCTGAAGTTGCCTGTGAATGTGGAGTTGGTGGCATGTGAAACCCACATGTGGAACATTCGTTTGTGTGGGATGCTCTACCAGGTTCATTCCTGGATAATGCACTCAAAGAGCACTAAGCATAGAGTGTGAAAACTGAGTTTCCTTGAGAGCTGCTTGGAAGCCTGATGGTGTGTGAAGTTAGTGGGCCAAATGGAGTTGTTCTCCCACAAGAACCACTCGGCTTATTCTTCTTCAATATGCCCTTCACCAACATGCAGTGTTTCCTTGATTGAATTAGCTCTCACACCAATATTTGCGTCTAGAGCCTTTGCATTGAGGGCTATCTGAAAACGGCTGTGGCGCTGAAGTTGCCTGTGATGTGGAGTTGGTGGCATGTGAAACCCGCATGTGGAGCATTCGTTTGTGTGGGATGCTCTACCAGGTTCATTCCTAGATAATGCACTCAAAGGGCACTAAGCATAGAGTGTGAAAACTGAGTTTCCTTGAGAGCTGCTTGGAGCCTGATGGTGTGTGAGGTTAGTGAGCCAAATGGAGTTGTTCTCCCACAAGAACCACTTGGCTGATCCTACTTCAATATGCCCTTCACCAACATGCAGTGTTTCCTTGATTGAATTAGCTCTCACACCAATATTTGCGTCTAGAGCCTTTGCATTGAGGGCTATCTGAAAACGGCTGTGGCGCTGAAGTTGCCTGTGAATGTGGAGTTGGTGGTATGTGAAACCCGCATGTGGAGCATTCGTTTGGGTGGGATGCTCTAAGAGGTTCATTCCTAGATAATGCACTCAAAGGGCACTAAGCATAGAGTGTGAAAACTGAGTTTCCTTGAGAGCTGCTTGGAAGCCTGATGGTGTGTGAAGTTAGTGAGCCAAATGGAGTTGTTCTCCCACAAGAACCACTCGGCTGATCCTTCTTCAATATGCCCTTCACCAACATGCAGTGTTTCCTTGATTGAATTAGCTCTCACACCAATATTTGCGTCTAGAGCCTTTGCATTGAGGGCTATCTGAAAACGGCTGTGGCGCTGAAGTTGCCTGTGAATGTGGAGTTGGTGGCATGTGAAACCCGCAATGTGGAGCATTCGTTTTTGTGTGGGATGCTCACCAAGCTTCATTTCAGTCCTAGACACTCAAAGGGCACTAAGCATAGAGTGTGAAAACTGAGTTTCCTTGAGAGCTGCTTGAAGCCTGATGGTGTGTGAAGTTAGTGAGCCAAATGGAGTTGTTCTCCCACAAGCACCACTCGGCTCATCCTTCCTCAGTATGCCCTTTACCAACATGCAGTGTTTCCTTGATTGAATTAGCTCTCACACCAATATTTGCGTCTAGAGCCCTTGCATTGAGGGCTATCTGAAAACAGCTGTGCGCTGAAGTTGCCTGTGAATGTGGAGTTGGTGGTATGTGAAACCCGCTTGTGGAGCATTCGTTTGTGTGTTATGCTCTACCAGGTTCATTCCTAGATAATGCACTCAAAGGGCACTAAGCATAGAGTGTGAAAACTGAGTTTCCTTGAGAGCTGCTTGGAAGCCTGATGGTGTGTGAAGTTAGTGAGCCAAATGGAGTTGTTCTCCCACAAGCACCACTCGCTGATCCTTCTTCAATATGCCCTACGCCAACATGCAGTGTTTCCTTGATTGAATTAGCTCTCACACCAATATTTGTGTCTAGAGCCTTTGCATTGAGGGCTATCTGAAAACGGCTGTGGCGCTGAAGTTGCCTGTGAATGTGGAGTTGGTGGCATGTGAAACCCGCATGTGGAGCATTCGTTTGTGTGGGATGCTCTACCAGGTTCATTCCTAGATAATGCACTCAAAGGGCACTAAGCATAGAGTGTGAAAACTGAGTTTCCTTGGAAGCTGCTTGGAAGCCTGATGGTGTGTGAAGTTAGTGAGCCAAATGGAGTTGTTCTCCCACAAGAACCACTCGGCTGATCCTTCTTCAATATGCCCTTCACCAACATGCAGTGTTTCCTTGATTGAATTAGCTCTCACACCAATATTTGGGTCTAGAGCCTTTGCATTGAGGGCTATCTGAAAACGGCTGTGGCGCTGAAGTTGCCTGTGAATGTGGAGTTGGTGGCATGTGAAACCCGCATTTGGAGCATTCGTTTGTGTGGGATGCTCACCAAGCTTCATTTCAGTCCTAGGCACTCAAAGGGCACTAAGCATAGAGTGTGAAAACTGAGTTTCCTTGAGAGCTCCTTGGAAGCCTGATGGTGTGTGAAGTTAGTGAGCCAAATGGAGTTGTTCTCCCACAAGCACCACTCGGCTGATCCTTCTTCAGTATGCCCATCACCAACATGCAGTGTTTCCTTGATTGAATTAGCTCTCACACCAATATTTGCGTCTAGAGCCTTTGCATTGAGGGCTATCTGAAAACGGCTGTGGCGCTGAAGTTGCCTGTGAATGTGGAGTTGGTGGCATGTGAAACCCGCATGTGGAGCATTCGTTTGTGTGGGATGCTCTACCAGGTTCATTCCTAGATAATGCACTCAAAGGGCACTAAGCATAGAGTGTGAAAACTGAGTTTCCTTGAGAGCTGCTTGGAAGCCTGATGGTGTGTGAAGTTAGTGAGCCAAATGGAGTTGTTCTCCCACAAGAACCACTCGGCTTATTCTTCTTCAATATGCCCTTCACCAACATGCAGTGTTTCCTTGATTGAATTAGCTCTCACACCAATATTTGCGTCTAGAGCTTTTGCATTGAGGGCTATCTGAAAACGGCTGTGGCGCTGAAGTTGCCTGTGAATGTGGAGTTGGTGGCATGTGAAACCCGCATGTGGAGCATTCGTTTGTGTGGGATGCTCACCAAGCTTCATTTTAGTCCTAGGCACTCAAAGGGCACTAAGCATAGAGTGTGAAAACTGAGTTTCCTTGAGAGCTGCTTGGAAGCCTGATGGTGTGTGAAGTTAGTGAGCCAAATGGAGTTGTTCTCCCACAAGAACCACTCGGCTGATCCTTCTTCAATATGCCCTTCACCAACATGCAGTGTTTCCTTGATTGAATTAGCTCTCACACCAATATTTGCGTCTAGAGCCTTTGCATTGAGGGCTATCTGAAAACGGCTGTGGCGCTGAAGTTGCCTGTGAATGTGGAGTTGGTGGCATGTGAAACCCGCATGTGGAACATTCGTTTGTGTGGGATGCTCACCAAGCTTCATTTCAGTCCTAGGCACTCAAAGGGAACTAAGCATAGAGTGTGAAAACTGAGTTTCCTTGAGAGCTGCTTGGAAGCCTGATGGTGTGTGAAGTTAGTGAGCCAAATGGAGTTGTTCTCCCACAAGAACCACTCGGCTGATTCTTCTTCAGTATGCCCTTCACCAACATGCAGTGTTTCCTTGATTGAATTAGCTCTCACACCAATATTTGCGTCTAGAGCCTTTGCATTGAGGGCTATCTGAAAACTGCTGTGGCGCTGAAGTTGCCTGTGAATGTGGAGTTGGTGGCATGTGAAACCCGCATTTGGAGCATTCGTTTGTGTGGGATGCTCTACCAGGTTCATTCCTAGATAATGCACTCAAAGGGCACTAAGCATAGAGTGTGAAAACTGAGCTTCCTTGAGAGCTGCTTGGAAGCCTAATGGTGTGTGAAGTTAGTGAGCCAAATGGAGTTGTTCTCCCACAAGAACTACTCGGCTGATTCTTCTTCAATATGCCCTTCACCAACATGCAGTGTTTCCTTGATTGAATTAGCTCTCACACCAATATTTGCGTCTAGAGCCTTTGCATTGAGGGCTATCTGAAAACGGCTGTGGCGCTGAAGTTGCCTGTGAATGTGGAGTTGGTGGCATGTGAAACCCGCATGTGGAGCATTCGTTTGTGTGGGATGCTCTACCAGGTTCATTCCTAGATAATGCACTCAAAGGGCACTAAGCATAGAGTGTGAAAACTGAGTTTCCTTGAGAGCTGCTTGGAAGCCTGATGGTGTGTGAAGTTAGTGAGCCAAATGGAGTTGTTCTCCCACAAGAACCACTCGGCTGATTCTTCTTCAATATGCCCTTCACCAACATGCAGTGTTTCCTTGATTGAATTAGCTCTCACACCAATATTTGCGTCTAGAGCTTTTGCATTGAGGGCTATCTGAAAACGGCTGTGGCGCTGAAGTTGCCTGTGAATGTGGAGTTGGTGGCATGTGAAACCCGCATGTGGAGCATTCGTTTGTGTGGGATGCTCACCAAGCTTCATTTTAGTCCTAGGCACTCAAAGGGCACTAAGCATAGAGTGTGAAAACTGAGTTTCCTTGAGAGCTGCTTGGAAGCCTGATGGTGTGTGAAGTTAGTGAGCCAAATGGAGTTGTTCTCCCACAAGAACCACTCGGCTGATCCTTCTTCAATATGCCCTTCACCAACATGCAGTGTTTCCTTGATTGAATTAGCTCTCACACCAATATTTTTGTCTAGAGCCTTTGCATTGAGGGCTATCTGAAAATGGCTGTGGCGCTGAAGTTGCCTGTGAATGTGGAGTTGGTGGCATGTGAAAGCCGCATTTGGAGCATTGGTTTGTGTGGGATGCTCACCAAGCTTCATTTCAGTCCTAGGCACTGAAAGGGCACTAAGCATAGAGTGTGAAAACTGAGTTTCCTTGAGAGCTGCTTGGAAGCCTGATGGTGTGTGAAGTTAGTGAGCCAAATGGAGTTGTTCTCCCACAAGAACCACTCGGCTGATTCTTCTTCAGTATGCCCTTCACCAACATGCAGTGTTTCCTTGATTGAATTAGCTCTCACACCAATATTTGCGTCTAGAGCCTTTGCATTGAGGGCTATCTGAAAACGGCTGTGGCGCTGAAGTTGCCTGTGAATGTGGAGTTGGTGGCATGTGAAACCCGCATTTGGAGCATTCGTTTGTGTGGGATGCTCTACCAGGTTCATTCCTAGATAATGCACTCAAAGGGCACTAAGCATAGAGTGTGAAAACTGAGCTTCCTTGAGAGCTGCTTGGAAGCCTAATGGTGTGTGAAGTTAGTGAGCCAAATGGAGTTGTTCTCCCACAAGCACCACTCGGCTGATCCTTCTTCAGTATGCCCATCACCAACATGCAGTGTTTCCTTGATTGAATTAGCTCTCACACCAATATTTGCGTCTAGAGCCTTTGCATTGAGGGCTATCTGAAAACGGCAGTGGCGCTGAAGTTGCCTGTGAATGTGGAGTTGGTGGCATGTGAAACCCGCATGTGGAGCATTCGTTTGTGTGGGATGCTCTACCAGGTTCATTCCTAGATAATGCACTCAAAGGGCACTAAGCATAGAGTGTGAAAACTGAGCTTCCTTGAGAGCTGCTTGGAAGCCTAATGGTGTGTGAAGTTAGTGAGCCAAATGGAGTTGTTCTCCCACAAGCACCACTCGGCTGATCCTTCTTCAGTATGCCCTTCACCAACATGCAGTGTTTCCTTGATTGAATTAGCTCTCACACCAATATTTGCGTCTAGAGCCTTTGCATTGAGGGCTATCTGAAAACGGCTGTGGCGCTGAAGTTGCCTGTGAATGTGGAGTTGGTGGCATGTGAAACCCGCATGTGGAGCATTCGTTTGTGTGGGATGCTCTACCAGGTTCATTCCTAGATAATGCAATCAAAGGGCACTAAGCATAGAGTGTGAAAACTGAGTTTCCTTGAGAGCTGCTTGGAAGCCTGATGGTGTGTGAAGTTAGTGAGCCAAATGGAGTTGTTCTCCCACAAGAACCACTCGGCTGATCCTTCTTCAATATGCCCTTCACCAACATGCAGTGTTTCCTTGATTGAATTAGCTCTCACACCAATATTTGCGTCTAGAGCCTTTGCATTGAGGGCTATCTGAAAACGGCTGTGGCGCTGAAGTTGCCTGTGAATGTGGAGTTGGTGGCATGTGAAACCCGCATTTGGAGCATTCGTTTGTGTGGGATGCTCACCAAGCTTCATTTCAGTCCTAGGCACTCAAAGGGCACTAAGCATAGAGTGTGAAAACTGAGTTTCCTTGGAGCTGCTTGGAAGCCTGATGGTGTGTGAAGTTAGTGAGCCAAATGGAGTTGTTCTCCCACAAGAACCACTCGGCTGATCCTACTTCAATATGCCCTTCACCAACATGCAGTGTTTCCTTGATTGAATTAGCTCTCACAGCAATATTTGCGTCTAGAGCCTTTGCATTGAGGGCTATCTGAAAACGGCTGTGGCGCTGAAGTTGCCTGTGAATGTGGAGTTGGTGGCATGTGAAACCCGCATGTGGAGCATTCGTTTGTGTGGGATGCTCTACCAGGTTCATTCCTAGATAATGCACTCAAAGGGCACTAAGCATAGAGTGTGAAAACTGAGTTTCCTTGAGAGCTGCTTGGAAGCCTGATGGTGTGTGAAGTTAGTGAGCCAAATGGAGTTGTTCTCCCACAAGAACCACTCGGCTGATTCTTCTTCAATATGCCCTTCACCAACATGCAGTGTTTCCTTGATTGAATTAGCTCTCACACCAATATTTGCGTCTAGAGCCTTTGCATTGAGGGCTATCTGAAAACGGCTGTGGCGCTGAAGTTGCCTGTGAATGTGGAGTTGGTGGCATGTGAAACCCGCATGTGGAGCATTCGTTTGTGTGGGATGCTCTACCAGGTTCATTCCTAGATAATGCACTCAAAGGGCACTAAGCATAGAGTGTGAAAACTGAGTTTCCTTGAGAGCTGCTTGGAAGCCTGATGGTGTGTGAAGTTAGTGAGCCAAATGGAGTTGTTCTCCCACAAGAACCACTCGGCTGATTCTTCTTCAATATGCCCTTCACCAACATGCAGTGTTTCCTTGATTGAATTAGCTCTCACACCAATATTTGCGTCTAGAGCTTTTGCATTGAGGGCTATCTGAAAACGGCTGTGGCGCTGAAGTTGCCTGTGAATGTGGAGTTGGTGGCATGTGAAACCCGCATGTGGAGCATTCGTTTGTGTGGGATGCTCACCAAGCTTCATTTTAGTCCTAGGCACTCAAAGGGCACTAAGCATAGAGTGTGAAAACTGAGTTTCCTTGAGAGCTGCTTGGAAGCCTGATGGTGTGTGAAGTTAGTGAGCCAAATGGAGTTGTTCTCCCACAAGAACCACTCGGCTGATCCTTCTTCAATATGCCCTTCACCAACATGCAGTGTTTCCTTGATTGAATTAGCTCTCACACCAATATTTTTGTCTAGAGCCTTTGCATTGAGGGCTATCTGAAAATGGCTGTGGCGCTGAAGTTGCCTGTGAATGTGGAGTTGGTGGCATGTGAAACCCGCATTTGGAGCATTGGTTTGTGTGGGATGCTCACCAAGCTTCATTTCAGTCCTAGGCACTGAAAGGGCACTAAGCATAGAGTGTGAAAACTGAGTTTCCTTGAGAGCTGCTTGGAAGCCTGATGGTGTGTGAAGTTAGTGAGCCAAATGGAGTTGTTCTCCCACAAGAACCACTCGGCTGATTCTTCTTCAGTATGCCCTTCACCAACATGCAGTGTTTCCTTGATTGAATTAGCTCTCACACCAATATTTGCGTCTAGAGCCTTTGCATTGAGGGCTATCTGAAAACGGCTGTGGCGCTGAAGTTGCCTGTGAATGTGGAGTTGGTGGCATGTGAAACCCGCATTTGGAGCATTCGTTTGTGTGGGATGCTCTACCAGGTTCATTCCTAGATAATGCACTCAAAGGGCACTAAGCATAGAGTGTGAAAACTGAGCTTCCTTGAGAGCTGCTTGGAAGCCTAATGGTGTGTGAAGTTAGTGAGCCAAATGGAGTTGTTCTCCCACAAGCACCACTCGGCTGATCCTTCTTCAGTATGCCCATCACCAACATGCAGTGTTTCCTTGATTGAATTAGCTCTCACACCAATATTTGCGTCTAGAGCCTTTGCATTGAGGGCTATCTGAAAACGGCTGTGGCGCTGAAGTTGCCTGTGAATGTGGAGTTGGTGGCATGTGAAACCCGCATGTGGAGCATTCGTTTGTGTGGGATGCTCTACCAGGTTCATTCCTAGATAATGCACTCAAAGGGCACTAAGCATAGAGTGTGAAAACTGAGTTTCCTTGAGAGCTGCTTGGAAGCCTGATGGTGTGTGAAGTTAGTGAGCCAAATGGAGTTGTTCTCCCACAAGAACCACTCGGCTGATCCTTCTTCAATATGCCCTTCACCAACATGCAGTGTTTCCTTGATTGAATTAGCTCTCACACCAATATTTGCGTCTAGAGCCTTTGCATTGAGGGCTATCTGAAAACGGCTGTGGCGCTGAAGTTGCCTGTGAATGTGGAGTTGGTGGCATGTGAAACCCGCATTTGGAGCATTCGTTTTTGTGGGATGCTCACCAAGCTTCATTTCAGTCCTAGGCACTCAAAGGGCACTAAGCATAGAGTGTGAAAACTGAGTTTCCTTGGAGCTGCTTGGAAGCCTGATGGTGTGTGAAGTTAGTGAGCCAAATGGAGTTGTTCTCCCACAAGAACCACTCGGCTGATCCTACTTCAATATGCCCTTCACCAACATGCAGTGTTTCCTTGATTGAATTAGCTCTCACACCAATATTTGCGTCTAGAGCCTTTGCATTGAGGGCTATCTGAAAATGGCTGTGGCGCTGAAGTTGCCTGTGAATGTGGAGTTGGTGGCATGTGAAACCCGCATGTGGAGCATTCGTTTGTGTGGGATGCTCTACCAGGTTCATTCCTAGATAATGCACTCAAAGGGCACTAAGCATAGAGTGTGAAAACTGAGTTTCCTTGAGAGCTGCTTGGAAGCCTGATGGTGTGTGAAGTTAGTGAGCCAAATGGAGTTGTTCTCCCACAAGAACCACTCGGCTGATCCTTCTTCAATATGCCCTTCACCAACATGCAGTGTTTCCTTGATTGAATTAGCTCTCACACCAATATTTTTGTCTAGAGCCTTTGCATTGAGGGCTATCTGAAAACGGCTGTGGCGCTGAAGTTGCCTGTGAATGTGGAGTTGGTGGTATGTGAAACCCGCATGTGGAGCATTGGTTTGTGTGGGATGCTCTACCAGGTTCATTCCTAGATAATGCACTCAAAGGGCACTAAGCATAGAGTGTGAAAACTGAGTTTCCTTGAGAGCTGCTTGGAAGCCTGATGGTGTGTGACGTTAGTGAGCCAAATGGAGTTGTTCTCCCACAAGAACCACTCGGCTGATTCTTCTTCAGTATGCCCTTCACCAACATGCAGTGTTTCCTTGATTGAATTAGCTCTCACACCAATATTTGCGTCTAGAGCCTTTGCATTGAGGGCTATCTGAAAATGGCTGTGGCGCTGAAGTTGCCTGTGAATGTGGAGTTGGTGGCATGTGAAACCCGCATTTGGAGCATTCGTTTGTGTGGGATGCTCTACCAGGTTCATTCCTAGATAATGCACTCAAAGGGCACTAAGCATAGAGTGTGAAAACTGAGCTTCCTTGAGAGCTGCTTGGAAGCCTAATGGTGTGTGAAGTTAGTGAGCCAAATGGAGTTGTTCTCCCACAAGCACCACTCGGCTGATCCTTCTTCAGTATGCCCATCACCAACATGCAGTGTTTCCTTGATTGAATTAGCTCTCACACCAATATTTGCGTCTAGAGCCTTTGCATTGAGGGCTATCTGAAAACGGCTGTGGCGCTGAAGTTGCCTGTGAATGTGGAGTTGGTGGCATGTGAAACCCGCATGTGGAGCATTCGTTTGTGTGGGATGCTCTACCAGGTTCATTCCTAGATAATGCACTCAAAGGGCACTAAGCATAGAGTGTGAAAACTGAGTTTCCTTGAGAGCTGCTTGGAAGCCTGATGGTGTGTGAAGTTAGTGAGCCAAATGGAGTTGTTCTCCCACAAGAACCACTCGGCTGATTCTTCTTCAGTATGCCCTTCACCAACATGCAGTGTTTCCTTGATTGAATTAGCTCTCACACCAATATTTGCGTCTAGAGCCTTTGCATTGAGGGCTATCTGAAAACGGCTGTGGCGCTGAAGTTGCCTGTGAATGTGGAGTTGGTGGCATGTGAAACCCGCATTTGGAGCATTCGTTTGTGTGGGATGCTCTACCAGGTTCATTCCTAGATAATGCACTCAAAGGGCACTAAGCATAGAGTGTGAAAACTGAGCTTCCTTGAGAGCTGCTTGGAAGCCTAATGGTGTGTGAAGTTAGTGAGCCAAATGGAGTTGTTCTCCCACAAGCACCACTCGGCTGATCCTTCTTCAGTATGCCCATCACCAACATGCAGTGTTTCCTTGATTGAATTAGCTCTCACACCAATATTTGCGTCTAGAGCCTTTGCATTGAGGGCTATCTGAAAACGGCTGTGGCGCTGAAGTTGCCTGTGAATGTGGAGTTGGTGGCATGTGAAACCCGCATGTGGAGCATTCGTTTGTGTGGGATGCTCTACCAGGTTCATTCCTAGATAATGCACTCAAAGGGCACTAAGCATAGAGTGTGAAAACTGAGTTTCCTTGAGAGCTGCTTGGAAGCCTGATGGTGTGTGAAGTTAGTGAGCCAAATGGAGTTGTTCTCCCACAAGAACCACTCGGCTGATTCTTCTTCAATATGCCCTTCACCAACATGCAGTGTTTCCTTGATTGAGTTAGCTCTCACACCAATATTTGCGTCTAGAGCCTTTGCATTGAGGGCTATCTGAAAACGGCTGTGGCGCTGAAGTTGCCTGTGAATGTGGAGTTGGTGGCATGTGAAACCCGCATTTGGAGCATTCGTTTGTGTGGGATGCTCACCAAGCTTCATTTCAGTCCTAGGCACTCAAAGGGCACTAAGCATAGAGTGTGAAAACTGAGTTTCCTTGGAGCTGCTTGGAAGCCTGATGGTGTGTGAAGTTAGTGAGCCAAATGGAGTTGTTCTCCCACAAGAACCACTCGGCTGATCCTACTTCAATATGCCCTTCACCAACATGCAGTGTTGCCATGATTGAATTAGCTCTCACACCAATATTTGCGTCTAGAGCCTTTGCATTGAGGGCTATCTGAAAACGGCTGTGGCGCTGAAGTTGCCTGTGAATGTGGAGTTGGTGGCATGTGAAACCCGCATGTGGAGTATTCGTTTGTGTGGGATGCTCTACCAGGTTCATTCCTAGATAATGCACTCAAAGGGCACTAAGCATAGAGTGTGAAAACTGAGTTTCCTTGAGAGCTGCTTGGAAGCCTGATGGTGTGTGAAGTTAGTGAGCCAAATGGAGTTGTTCTCCCACAAGAACCACTCGGCTGATCCTTCTTCAATATGCCCTTCACCAACATGCAGTGTTTCCTTGATTGAATTAGCTCTCACACCAATATTTGCGTCTAGAGCCTTTGCATTGAGGGCTATCTGAAAACGGCTGTGGCGCTGAAGTTGCCTGTGAATGTGGAGTTGGTGGCATGTGAAACCCGCATGTGGAGCATTCGTTTGTGTGGGATGCTCACCAAGCTTCATTTCAGTCCTAGGCACTCAAAGGGCACTAAGCATAGAGTGTGAAAACTGAGTTTCCTTGGAGCTGCTTGGAAGCCTGATGGTGTGTGAAGTTAGTGAGCCAAATGGAGTTGTTCTCCCACAAGAACCACTCGGCTGATCCTACTTCAATATGCCCTTCACCAACATGCAGTGTTTCCTTGATTGAATTAGCTCTCACACCAATATTTGCGTCTAGAGCCTTTGCATTGAGGGCTATCTGAAAACGGCTGTGGCGCTGAAGTTGCCTGTGAATGTGGAGTTGGTGGCATGTGAAACCCGCATTTGGAGCATTCGTTTGTGTGGGATGCTCACCAAGCTTCATTTCAGTCCTAGGCACTCAAAGGGCACTAAGCATAGAGTGTGAAAACTGAGTTTCCTTGGAGCTGCTTGGAAGCCTGATGGTGTGTGAAGTTAGTGAGCCAAATGGAGTTGTTCTCCCACAAGAACCACTCGGCTGATCCTACTTCAATATGCCCTTCACCAACATGCAGTGTTTCCTTGATTGAATTAGCTCTCACACCAATATTTGCGTCTAGAGCCTTTGCATTGAGGGCTATCTGAAAATGGCTGTGGCGCTGAAGTTGCCTGTGAATGTGGAGTTGGTGGCATGTGAAACCCGCATTTGGAGCATTCGTTTGTGTGGGATGCTCTACCAGGTTCATTCCTAGATAATGCACTCAAAGGGCACTAAGCATAGAGTGTGAAAACTGAGCTTCCTTGAGAGCTGCTTGGAAGCCTAATGGTGTGTGAAGTTAGTGAGCCAAATGGAGTTGTTCTCCCACAAGCAACACTCGGCTGATCCTTCTTCTGTATGCCCATCACCAACATGCAGTGTTTCCTTGATTGAATTAGCTCTCACACCAATATTTGCGTCTAGAGCCTTTGCATTGAGGGCTATCTGAAAACGGCTGTGGCGCTGAAGTTGCCTGTGAATGTGGAGTTGGTGGCATGTGAAACCCGCATGTGGAGCATTCGTTTGTGTGGGATGCTCTACCAGGTTCATTCCTAGATAATGCACTCAAAGGGCACTAAGCATAGAGTGTGAAAACTGAGTTTCCTTGAGAGCTGCTTGGAAGCCTGATGGTGTGTGAAGTTAGTGAGCCAAATGGAGTTGTTCTCCCACAAGAACCACTCGGCTGATTCTTCTTCAATATGCCCTTCACCAACATGCAGTGTTTCCTTGATTGAATTAGCTCTCACACCAATATTTGCGTCTAGAGCCTTTGCATTGAGGGCTATCTGAAAACGGCTGTGGCGCTGAAGTTGCCTGTGAATGTGGAGTTGGTGGTATGTGAAACCCGCATGTGGAGCATTGGTTTGTGTGGGATGCTCTACCAGGTTCATTCCTAGATAATGCACTCAAAGGGCACTAAGCATAGAGTGTGAAAACTGAGTTTCCTTGAGAGCTGCTTGGAAGCCTGATGGTGTGTGACGTTAGTGAGCCAAATGGAGTTGTTCTCCCACAAGAACCACTCGGCTGATTCTTCTTCAGTATGCCCTTCACCAACATGCAGTGTTTCCTTGATTGAATTAGCTCTCACACCAATATTTGCGTCTAGAGCCTTTGCATTGAGGGCTATCTGAAAATGGCTGTGGCGCTGAAGTTGCCTGTGAATGTGGAGTTGGTGGCATGTGAAACCCGCATTTGGAGCATTCGTTTGTGTGGGATGCTCTACCAGGTTCATTCCTAGATAATGCACTCAAAGGGCACTAAGCATAGAGTGTGAAAACTGAGCTTCCTTGAGAGCTGCTTGGAAGCCTAATGGTGTGTGAAGTTAGTGAGCCAAATGGAGTTGTTCTCCCACAAGCACCACTCGGCTGATCCTTCTTCAGTATGCCCATCACCAACATGCAGTGTTTCCTTGATTGAATTAGCTCTCACACCAATATTTGCGTCTAGAGCCTTTGCATTGAGGGCTATCTGAAAACGGCTGTGGCGCTGAAGTTGCCTGTGAATGTGGAGTTGGTGGCATGTGAAACCCGCATGTGGAGCATTCGTTTGTGTGGGATGCTCTACCAGGTTCATTCCTAGATAATGCACTCAAAGGGCACTAAGCATAGAGTGTGAAAACTGAGTTTCCTTGAGAGCTGCTTGGAAGCCTGATGGTGTGTGAAGTTAGTGAGCCAAATGGAGTTGTTCTCCCACAAGAACCACTCGGCTGATTCTTCTTCAGTATGCCCTTCACCAACATGCAGTGTTTCCTTGATTGAATTAGCTCTCACACCAATATTTGCGTCTAGAGCCTTTGCATTGAGGGCTATCTGAAAACGGCTGTGGCGCTGAAGTTGCCTGTGAATGTGGAGTTGGTGGCATGTGAAACCCGCATTTGGAGCATTCGTTTGTGTGGGATGCTCTACCAGGTTCATTCCTAGATAATGCACTCAAAGGGCACTAAGCATAGAGTGTGAAAACTGAGCTTCCTTGAGAGCTGCTTGGAAGCCTAATGGTGTGTGAAGTTAGTGAGCCAAATGGAGTTGTTCTCCCACAAGCACCACTCGGCTGATCCTTCTTCAGTATGCCCATCACCAACATGCAGTGTTTCCTTGATTGAATTAGCTCTCACACCAATATTTGCGTCTAGAGCCTTTGCATTGAGGGCTATCTGAAAACGGCTGTGGCGCTGAAGTTGCCTGTGAATGTGGAGTTGGTGGCATGTGAAACCCGCATGTGGAGCATTCGTTTGTGTGGGATGCTCTACCAGGTTCATTCCTAGATAATGCACTCAAAGGGCACTAAGCATAGAGTGTGAAAACTGAGTTTCCTTGAGAGCTGCTTGGAAGCCTGATGGTGTGTGAAGTTAGTGAGCCAAATGGAGTTGTTCTCCCACAAGAACCACTCGGCTGATTCTTCTTCAATATGCCCTTCACCAACATGCAGTGTTTCCTTGATTGAGTTAGCTCTCACACCAATATTTGCGTCTAGAGCCTTTGCATTGAGGGCTATCTGAAAACGGCTGTGGCGCTGAAGTTGCCTGTGAATGTGGAGTTGGTGGCATGTGAAACCCGCATTTGGAGCATTCGTTTGTGTGGGATGCTCACCAAGCTTCATTTCAGTCCTAGGCACTCAAAGGGCACTAAGCATAGAGTGTGAAAACTGAGTTTCCTTGGAGCTGCTTGGAAGCCTGATGGTGTGTGAAGTTAGTGAGCCAAATGGAGTTGTTCTCCCACAAGAACCACTCGGCTGATCCTACTTCAATATGCCCTTCACCAACATGCAGTGTTGCCATGATTGAATTAGCTCTCACACCAATATTTGCGTCTAGAGCCTTTGCATTGAGGGCTATCTGAAAACGGCTGTGGCGCTGAAGTTGCCTGTGAATGTGGAGTTGGTGGCATGTGAAACCCGCATGTGGAGTATTCGTTTGTGTGGGATGCTCTACCAGGTTCATTCCTAGATAATGCACTCAAAGGGCACTAAGCATAGAGTGTGAAAACTGAGTTTCCTTGAGAGCTGCTTGGAAGCCTGATGGTGTGTGAAGTTAGTGAGCCAAATGGAGTTGTTCTCCCACAAGAACCACTCGGCTGATCCTTCTTCAATATGCCCTTCACCAACATGCAGTGTTTCCTTGATTGAATTAGCTCTCACACCAATATTTGCGTCTAGAGCCTTTGCATTGAGGGCTATCTGAAAACGGCTGTGGCGCTGAAGTTGCCTGTGAATGTGGAGTTGGTGGCATGTGAAACCCGCATGTGGAGCATTCGTTTGTGTGGGATGCTCACCAAGCTTCATTTCAGTCCTAGGCACTCAAAGGGCACTAAGCATAGAGTGTGAAAACTGAGTTTCCTTGGAGCTGCTTGGAAGCCTGATGGTGTGTGAAGTTAGTGAGCCAAATGGAGTTGTTCTCCCACAAGAACCACTCGGCTGATCCTACTTCAATATGCCCTTCACCAACATGCAGTGTTTCCTTGATTGAATTAGCTCTCACACCAATATTTGCGTCTAGAGCCTTTGCATTGAGGGCTATCTGAAAACGGCTGTGGCGCTGAAGTTGCCTGTGAATGTGGAGTTGGTGGCATGTGAAACCCGCATTTGGAGCATTCGTTTGTGTGGGATGCTCACCAAGCTTCATTTCAGTCCTAGGCACTCAAAGGGCACTAAGCATAGAGTGTGAAAACTGAGTTTCCTTGGAGCTGCTTGGAAGCCTGATGGTGTGTGAAGTTAGTGAGCCAAATGGAGTTGTTCTCCCACAAGAACCACTCGGCTGATCCTACTTCAATATGCCCTTCACCAACATGCAGTGTTTCCTTGATTGAATTAGCTCTCACACCAATATTTGCGTCTAGAGCCTTTGCATTGAGGGCTATCTGAAAATGGCTGTGGCGCTGAAGTTGCCTGTGAATGTGGAGTTGGTGGCATGTGAAACCCGCATTTGGAGCATTCGTTTGTGTGGGATGCTCTACCAGGTTCATTCCTAGATAATGCACTCAAAGGGCACTAAGCATAGAGTGTGAAAACTGAGCTTCCTTGAGAGCTGCTTGGAAGCCTAATGGTGTGTGAAGTTAGTGAGCCAAATGGAGTTGTTCTCCCACAAGCAACACTCGGCTGATCCTTCTTCTGTATGCCCATCACCAACATGCAGTGTTTCCTTGATTGAATTAGCTCTCACACCAATATTTGCGTCTAGAGCCTTTGCATTGAGGGCTATCTGAAAACGGCTGTGGCGCTGAAGTTGCCTGTGAATGTGGAGTTGGTGGCATGTGAAACCCGCATGTGGAGCATTCGTTTGTGTGGGATGCTCTACCAGGTTCATTCCTAGATAATGCACTCAAAGGGCACTAAGCATAGAGTGTGAAAACTGAGTTTCCTTGAGAGCTGCTTGGAAGCCTGATGGTGTGTGAAGTTAGTGAGCCAAATGGAGTTGTTCTCCCACAAGAACCACTCGGCTGATTCTTCTTCAATATGCCCTTCACCAACATGCAGTGTTTCCTTGATTGAATTAGCTCTCACACCAATATTTGCGTCTAGAGCCTTTGCATTGAGGGCTATCTGAAAACGGCTGTGGCGCTGAAGTTGCCTGTGAATGTGGAGTTGGTGGCATGTGAAACCCGCATTTGGAGCATTCGTTTGTGTGGGATGCTCACCAAGCTTCATTTCAGTCCTAGGCACTCAAAGGGCACTAAGCATAGAGTGTGAAAACTGAGTTTCCTTGGAGCTGCTTGGAAGCCTGATGGTGTGTGAAGTTAGTGAGCCAAATGGAGTTGTTCTGCCACAAGAACCACTCGGCTGATCCTACTTCAATATGCCCTTCACCAACATGCAGTGTTGCCATGATTGAATTAGCTCTCACACCAATATTTGCGTCTAGAGCCTTTGCATTGAGGGCTATCTGAAAACGGCTGTGGCGCTGAAGTTGCCTGTGAATGTGGAGTTGGTGGCATGTGAAAACCGCATGTGGAGCATTCGTTTGTGTGGGATGCTCTACCAGGTTCATTCCTAGATAATGCACTCAAAGGGCACTAAGCATAGAGTGTGAAAACTGAGTTTCCTTGAGAGCTGCTTGGAAGCCTGATGGTGTGTGAAGTTAGTGAGCCAAATGGAGTTGTTCTCCCACAAGAACCACTCGGCTGATCCTTCTTCAATATGCCCTTCACCAACATGCAGTGTTTCCTTGATTGAATTAGCTCTCACACCAATATTTGCGTCTAGAGCCTTTGCATTGAGGGCTATCTGAAAACGGCTGTGGCGCTGAAGTTGCCTGTGAATGTGGAGTTGGTGGCATGTGAAACCCGCATGTGGAGCATTCGTTTGTGTGGGATGCTCACCAAGCTTCATTTCAGTCCTAGGCACTCAAAGGGCACTAAGCATAGAGTGTGAAAACTGAGTTTCCTTGGAGCTGCTTGGAAGCCTGATGGTGTGTGAAGTTAGTGAGCCAAATGGAGTTGTTCTCCCACAAGAACCACTCGGCTGATCCTACTTCAATATGCCCTTCACCAACATGCAGTGTTTCCTTGATTGAATTAGCTCTCACACCAATATTTGCGTCTAGAGCCTTTGCATTGAGGGCTATCTGAAAACGGCTGTGGCGCTGAAGTTGCCTGTGAATGTGGAGTTGGTGGCATGTGAAACCCGCATTTGGAGCATTCGTTTGTGTGGGATGCTCACCAAGCTTCATTTCAGTCCTAGGCACTCAAAGGGCACTAAGCATAGAGTGTGAAAACTGAGTTTCCTTGGAGCTGCTTGGAAGCCTGATGGTGTGTGAAGTTAGTGAGCCAAATGGAGTTGTTCTCCCACAAGAACCACTCGGCTGATCCTACTTCAATATGCCCTTCACCAACATGCAGTGTTTCCTTGATTGAATTAGCTCTCACACCAATATTTGCGTCTAGAGCCTTTGCATTGAGGGCTATCTGAAAACGGCTGTGGCGCTGAAGTTGCCTGTGAATGTGGAGTTGGTGGCATGTGAAACCCGCATGTGGAGCCTTCGTTTGTGTGGGATGCTCTACCAGGTTCATTCCTAGATAATGCACTCAAAGGGCACTAAGCATAGAGTGTGAAAACTGAGTTTCCTTGAGAGCTGCTTGGAAGCCTGATGGTGTGTGAAGTTAGTGAGCCAAATGGAGTTGTTCTGCCACAAGAACCACTCGGCTGATTCTTCTTCAATATGCCCTTCACCAACATGCAGTGTTTCCTTGATTGAATTAGCTCTCACACCAATATTTGCGTCTAGAGCCTTTGCATTGAGGGCTATCTGAAAACGGCTGTGGCGCTGAAGTTGCCTGTGAATGTGGAGTTGGTGGCATGTGAAACCCGCATGTGGAGCATTCGTTTGTGTGGGATGCTCTACCAGGTTCATTCCTAGATAATGCACTCAAAGGGCACTAAGCATAGAGTGTGAAAACTGAGTTTCCTTGAGAGCTGCTTGGAAGCCTGATGGTGTGTGAAGTTAGTGAGCCAAATGGAGTTGTTCTCCCACAAGAACCACTCGGCTGATCCTTCTTCAATATGCCCTTCACCAACATGCAGTGTTTCCTTGATTGAATTAGCTCTCACACCAATATTTGCGTCTAGAGCCTTTGCATTGAGGGCTATCTGAAAATGGCTGTGGCGCTGAAGTTGCCTGTGAATGTGGAGTTGGTGGCATGTGAAACCCGCATTTGGAGCATTCGTTTGTGTGGGATGCTCACCAAGCTTCATTTCAGTCCTAGGCACTCAAAGGGCACTAAGCATAGAGTGTGAAAACTGAGTTTCCTTGAGAGCTGCTTGGAAGCCTGATGGTGTGTGAAGTTAGTGAGCCAAATGGAGTTGTTCTCCCACAAGAACCACTCGGCTGATTCTTCTTCAGTATGCCCTTCACCAACATGCAGTGTTTCCTTGATTGAATTAGCTCTCACACCAATATTTGCGTCTAGAGCCTTTGCATTGAGGGCTATCTGAAAACGGCTGTGGCGCTGAAGTTGCCTGTGAATGTGGAGTTGGTGGCATGTGAAACCCGCATTTGGAGCATTCGTTTGTGTGGGATGCTCTACCAGGTTCATTCCTAGATAATGCACTCAAAGGGCACTAAGCATAGAGTGTGAAAACTGAGCTTCCTTGAGAACTGCTTGGAAGCCTAATGGTGTGTGAAGTTAGTGAGCCAAATGGAGTTGTTCTCCCACAAGCACCACTCGGCTGATCCTTCTTCAGTATGCCCATCACCAACATGCAGTGTTTCCTTGATTGAATTAGCTCTCACACCAATATTTGCGTCTAGAGCCTTTGCATTGAGGGCTATCTGAAAACGGCTGTGGCGCTGAAGTTGCCTGTGAATGTGGAGTTGGTGGCATGTGAAACCCACATTTGGAGCATTCGTTTGTGTGGGATGCTCACCAAGCTTCATTTCAGTCCTAGGCACTCAAAGGGCACTAAGCATAGAGTGTGAAAACTGAGTTTCCTTGGAGCTGCTTGGAAGCCTGATGGTGTGTGAAGTTAGTGAGCCAAATGGAGTTGTTCTCCCACAAGAACCACTCGGCTGATCCTACTTCAATATGCCCTTCACCAACATGCAGTGTTTCCTTGATTGAATTAGCTCTCACACCAATATTTGCGTCTAGAGCCTTTGCATTGAGGGCTATCTGAAAACGGCTGTGGCGCTGAAGTTGCCTGTGAATGTGGAGTTGGTGGCATGTGAAACCCACATGTGGAGCATTCGTTTGTGTGGGATGCTCTACCAGGTTCATTCCTAGATAATGCACTCAAAGGGCACTAAGCATAGAGTGTGAAAACTGAGTTTCCTTGAGAGCTGCTTGGAAGCCTGATGGTGTGTGAAGTTAGTGAGCCAAATGGAGTTGTTCTCCCACAAGAACCACTCGGCTGATTCTTCTTCAATATGCCCTTCACCAACATGCAGTGTTTCCTTGATTGAATTAGCTCTCACACCAATATTTGCGTCTAGAGCCTTTGCATTGAGGGCTATCTGAAAACGGCTGTGGCGCTGAAGTTGCCTGTGAATGTGGAGTTGGTGGCATGTGAAACCCGCATGTGGAGCATTCGTTTGTGTGGGATGCTCTACCAGGTTCGTTCCTAGATAATGCACTCAAAGGGCACTAAGCATAGAGTGTGAAAACTGAGTTTCCTTGAGAGCTGCTTGGAAGCCTGATGGTGTGTGAAGTTAGTGAGCCAAATGGAGTTGTTCTCCCACAAGCACCACTCGGCTGATCCTTCCTCAGTATGCCCTTCACCAACATGCAGTGTTTCCCCAACATGCACGCCTATGTTCATAGCAGCACAATCTACGATCGCAAAAACCTGGAAGCAGCCAAAATGCCCATCAGTGGAAGACTGGCTAAGAAAGCTATGGTTCATCTACTCCATGGAATACTACTCAGCTATTAAAAAAAACGAAATGCAATTCTTTGTGGACAAATGGGCCCGACTGGAATCCATCATGCTAAGAGAAATGAACCAATCCCAAAAGGTTAAATACCACATGTTTGCCTTAATCTGAGATGAAAAGAGAACAACTTGGAAAATAGTACCTGTATATTGTAATATTAGTGCAATCTCTAACAACCTGTATCCAATGCAATAAGATAAGGCGATATAATCTATAAACCAACAATTAATGTCAGAATACTTAAGATCTACATCGAAAATCTGTAAAACCTACTATACCCTCAATACGCTATGTTAACCTGTAATGGGGGGGAGTGCAGGGAAATCTTTCAGGACCATAAAAAGAGTGAGAAAAAAGTACAATATAGCCTATCAAGATCAAATCTGGTAATTCATAGATAACAGACTCAAAGCGGCACTAAACAACACTAAAACTACTATACCAATGCATGAGGGGGGAATCGGGTGCGATCCTGACAACCTCTTAACAGGAGGTCATGTGCGTGGAGCAGGGGAGCACTCCAGAGTGGAGCAGGTGGTAAGGAGGAAGCTTGGATCCCAACCATGAAGACTCCCAGACCTTCACCACAAACTATTAATACGAGCAACAAGGACTATATCCCAACTGCCAAGGAGGCCACAGGGAATTGGATGCCCTCGGAGGCCGAGTACTCTGAGGTCACCCACCCCCAACCGGAGCTTCCACAGGGGATGGAAGAAGTCCAAACACTACCGTGCAGAAACCAACGTCATCGGAAAGACAACCAGAAGCCCTGAGTGGTCTGCAGAAACAGAAGAACAATAAACGTCCTTCGGGACCAGGGAGGAGAGCTTTCTCTGGTCCGAGCCTGGCTCCACCTCTGGACCCCCCCTCCCTCGCAATGACCATCGGGATCGCTTCAAAAACCCCTCACAGCAAAAAAACAATCATACAAACTAAAAAAAAAAAAAAAAAAACCTAAAATAAACAAACAACAGAAAGTAGAACTTGAAATCTGACAGGAAAGAGCTGGCATGGATTGGCTCATGCCTCGCTGGGTGGGTCACAAAGATTAGTTTTACTCCTCACCATGGTGTTGAAGATTTTCCTGCACACCCCCCCCCCAAAAAAAAAAAATGTTCTGCACCTAAAATGTTGACATATATCTTGTTAGAGTTACAAGCCAGTCTGGATTATCCTAAAATCTGCCAAGATCAGCAAAATTTTACTTCAACACAACAACTGGCTAAATACTAAGATGAAATGGACACGAAACAGCTGAATGCTGCCTTATGGCCATTTTAAGGTATAGAGCAGCCGGTCCTGTATATGAACTAAATTGAAATGTCAATGAGCTAATCATAGGTTATGGCTAGGACTTGTTTTCCTTTTTTTTTTTTTTTTTTTTTTTTTTCTTTTTAATACACTGGTTACTCAAAACCATGTCAACTCCATAACATTGCAAATTGCTGTTGATGTTATATTGGGACTCTTAATTGACTGTGATGGTATTCTGCCAGCTCAAACTTCAGACCAGAAAAGGTCTCCCCAAGAAACTGTTCAACCAATCTGGACAATAAGTAGCTGGACTCTATGCTTGGTATATGTTTGCAATGAAAGAATCTTGATTGAATTTGAACTCTAATACTGCATCAAGGTGGAGGAATCCACAGGGGGGAGGGGAGGGGGAGGGAGGGGGGGATACCCAGAGCCTATGAAACTGTCACATAATGCAAAATAATTAACAATAAAAAAAAAAAAAAAAAAACTGACTTTCCAGCCATAAAGTGAAAAAAATAAAAATAAAAAAAAAAACATGCAGTGTTTCCTTGATTGAATTAGCTCTCACACCAATATTTGCGTCTAGAGCCTTTGCATTGAGGGCTATCTGAAAACGGCTGTGGCGGGCGCTGAAGTTGCCTGTGAATGTGGAGTTGGTGGCATGTGAAACCCGCATGTGGAGCATTCGTTTGTGTGGGATGCTCTACCAGGTTCATTCCTAGATAATGCACTCAAAGGGCACTAAGCATAGAGTGTGAAAACTGAGTTTCCTTGAGAGCTGCTTGGAAGCCTGATGGTGTGTGAAGTTAGTGAGCCAAATGGAGTTGTTCTCCCACAAGAACCACTCGGCTGATCCTTCTTCAATATGCCCTTCACCAACATGCAGTGTTTCCTTGATTGAATTAGCTCTCACACCAATATTTGCGTCTAGAGCCTTTGCATTGAGGGCTATCTGAAAATGGCTGTGGCGCTGAAGTTGCCTGTGAATGTGGAGTTGGTGGCATGTGAAACCCGCATTTGGAGCATTCGTTTGTGTGGGATGCTCACCAAGCTTCATTTCAGTCCTAGGCACTCAAAGGGCACTAAGCATAGAGTGTGAAAACTGAGTTTCCTTGAGAGCTGCTTGGAAGCCTGATGGTGTGTGAAGTTAGTGAGCCAAATGGAGTTGTTCTCCCACAAGAACCACTCGGCTGATTCTTCTTCAGTATGCCCTTCACCAACATGCAGTGTTTCCTTGATTGAATTAGCTCTCACACCAATATTTGCGTCTAGAGCCTTTGCATTGAGGGCTCTCTGAAAACGGCTGTGGCGCTGAAGTTGCCTGTGAATGTGGAGTTGGTGGCATGTGAAACCCGCATGTGGAGCATTCGTTTGTGTGGGATGCTCTACCAGGTTCATTCCTAGATAATGCACTCAAAGGGCACTAAGCATAGAGTGTGAAAACTGAGTTTCCTTGAGAGCTGCTTGGAAGCCTGATGGTGTGTGAAGTTAGTGAGCCAAATGGAGTTGTTCTCCCACAAGAACCACTCGGCTGATTCTTCTTCAGTATGCCCTTCACCAACATGCAGTGTTTCCTTGATTGAATTAGCTCTCACACCAATATTTGCGTCTAGAGCCTTTGCATTGAGGGCTATCTGAAAATGGCTGTGGCGCTGAAGTTGCCTGTGAATGTGGAGTTGGTGGCATGTGAAACCCGCATTTGGAGCATTCGTTTGTGTGGGATGCTCTACCAGGTTCATTCCTAGATAATGCACTCAAAGGGCACTAAGCATAGAGTGTGAAAACTGAGCTTCCTTGAGAGCTGCTTGGAAGCCTAATGGTGTGTGAAGTTAGTGAGCCAAATGGAGTTGTTCTCCCACAAGCACCACTCGGCTGATCCTTCTTCAGTATGCCCATCACCAACATGCAGTGTTTCCTTGATTGAATTAGCTCTCACACCAATATTTGCGTCTAGAGCCTTTGCATTGAGGGCTATCTGAAAACGGCTGTGGCGCTGAAGTTGCCTGTGAATGTGGAGTTGGTGGCATGTGAAACCCGCATGTGGAGCATTCGTTTGTGTGGGATGCTCTACCAGGTTCATTCCTAGATAATGCACTCAAAGGGCACTAAGCATAGAGTGTGAAAACTGAGTTTCCTTGAGAGCTGCTTGGAAGCCTGATGGTGTGTGAAGTTAGTGAGCCAAATGGAGTTGTTCTCCCACAAGAACCACTCGGCTGATTCTTCTTCAATATGCCCTTCACCAACATGCAGTGTTTCCTTGATTGAGTTAGCTCTCACACCAATATTTGCGTCTAGAGCCTTTGCATTGAGGGCTATCTGAAAACGGCTGTGGCGCTGAAGTTGCCTGTGAATGTGGAGTTGGTGGCATGTGAAACCCGCATTTGGAGCATTCGTTTGTGTGGGATGCTCACCAAGCTTCATTTCAGTCCTAGGCACTCAAAGGGCACTAAGCATAGAGTGTGAAAACTGAGTTTCCTTGGAGCTGCTTGGAAGCCTGATGGTGTGTGAAGTTAGTGAGCCAAATGGAGTTGTTCTCCCACAAGAACCACTCGGCTGATCCTACTTCAATATGCCCTTCACCAACATGCAGTGTTGCCATGATTGAATTAGCTCTCACACCAATATTTGCGTCTAGAGCCTTTGCATTGAGGGCTATCTGAAAACGGCTGTGGCGCTGAAGTTGCCTGTGAATGTGGAGTTGGTGGCATGTGAAACCCGCATGTGGAGCATTCGTTTGTGTGGGATGCTCTACCAGGTTCATTCCTAGATAATGCACTCAAAGGGCACTAAGCATAGAGTGTGAAAACTGAGTTTCCTTGAGAGCTGCTTGGAAGCCTGATGGTGTGTGAAGTTAGTGAGCCAAATGGAGTTGTTCTCCCACAAGAACCACTCGGCTGATCCTTCTTCAATATGCCCTTCACCAACATGCAGTGTTTCCTTGATTGAATTAGCTCTCACACCAATATTTGCGTCTAGAGCCTTTGCATTGAGGGCTATCTGAAAACGGCTGTGGCGCTGAAGTTGCCTGTGAATGTGGAGTTGGTGGCATGTGAAACCCGCATGTGGAGCATTCGTTTGTGTGGGATGCTCACCAAGCTTCATTTCAGTCCTAGGCACTCAAAGGGCACTAAGCATAGAGTGTGAAAACTGAGTTTCCTTGGAGCTGCTTGGAAGCCTGATGGTGTGTGAAGTTAGTGAGCCAAATGGAGTTGTTCTCCCACAAGAACCACTCGGCTGATCCTACTTCAATATGCCCTTCACCAACATGCAGTGTTTCCTTGATTGAATTAGCTCTCACACCAATATTTGCGTCTAGAGCCTTTGCATTGAGGGCTATCTGAAAACGGCTGTGGCGCTGAAGTTGCCTGTGAATGTGGAGTTGGTGGCATGTGAAACCCGCATTTGGAGCATTCGTTTGTGTGGGATGCTCTACCAGGTTCATTCCTAGATAATGCACTCAAAGGGCACTAAGCATAGAGTGTGAAAACTGAGCTTCCTTGAGAGCTGCTTGGAAGCCTAATGGTGTGTGAAGTTAGTGAGCCAAATGGAGTTGTTCTCCCACAAGCACCACTCGGCTGATCCTTCTTCAGTATGCCCATCACCAACATGCAGTGTTTCCTTGATTGAATTAGCTCTCACACCAATATTTGCGTCTAGAGCCTTTGCATTGAGGGCTATCTGAAAACGGCTGTGGCGCTGAAGTTGCCTGTGAATGTGGAGTTGGTGGCATGTGAAACCCGCATGTGGAGCATTCGTTTGTGTGGGATGCTCTACCAGGTTCATTCCTAGATAATGCACTCAAAGGGCACTAAGCATAGAGTGTGAAAACTGAGTTTCCTTGAGAGCTGCTTGGAAGCCTGATGGTGTGTGAAGTTAGTGAGCCAAATGGAGTTGTTCTCCCACAAGAACCACTCGGCTGATTCTTCTTCAATATGCCCTTCACCAACATGCAGTGTTTCCTTGATTGAATTAGCTCTCACACCAATATTTGCGTCTAGAGCCTTTGCATTGAGGGCTATCTGAAAACGGCTGTGGCGCTGAAGTTGCCTGTGAATGTGGAGTTGGTGGCATGTGAAACCCGCATTTGGAGCATTCGTTTGTGTGGGATGCTCACCAAGCTTCATTTCAGTCCTAGGCACTCAAAGGGCACTAAGCATAGAGTGTGAAAACTGAGTTTCCTTGGAGCTGCTTGGAAGCCTGATGGTGTGTGAAGTTAGTGAGCCAAATGGAGTTGTTCTCCCACAAGAACCACTCGGCTGATCCTACTTCAATATGCCCTTCACCAACATGCAGTGTTGCCATGATTGAATTAGCTCTCACACCAATATTTGCGTCTAGAGCCTTTGCATTGAGGGCTATCTGAAAACGGCTGTGGCGCTGAAGTTGCCTGTGAATGTGGAGTTGGTGGCATGTGAAAACCGCATGTGGAGCATTCGTTTGTGTGGGATGCTCTACCAGGTTCATTCCTAGATAATGCACTCAAAGGGCACTAAGCATAGAGTGTGAAAACTGAGTTTCCTTGAGAGCTGCTTGGAAGCCTGATGGTGTGTGAAGTTAGTGAGCCAAATGGAGTTGTTCTCCCACAAGAACCACTCGGCTGATCCTTCTTCAATATGCCCTTCACCAACATGCAGTGTTTCCTTGATTGAATTAGCTCTCACACCAATATTTGCGTCTAGAGCCTTTGCATTGAGGGCTATCTGAAAACGGCTGTGGCGCTGAAGTTGCCTGTGAATGTGGAGTTGGTGGCATGTGAAACCCGCATGTGGAGCATTCGTTTGTGTGGGATGCTCACCAAGCTTCATTTCAGTCCTAGGCACTCAAAGGGCACTAAGCATAGAGTGTGAAAACTGAGTTTCCTTGGAGCTGCTTGGAAGCCTGATGGTGTGTGAAGTTAGTGAGCCAAATGGAGTTGTTCTCCCACAAGAACCACTCGGCTGATCCTACTTCAATATGCCCTTCACCAACATGCAGTGTTTCCTTGATTGAATTAGCTCTCACACCAATATTTGCGTCTAGAGCCTTTGCATTGAGGGCTATCTGAAAACGGCTGTGGCGCTGAAGTTGCCTGTGAATGTGGAGTTGGTGGCATGTGAAACCCGCATTTGGAGCATTCGTTTGTGTGGGATGCTCACCAAGCTTCATTTCAGTCCTAGGCACTCAAAGGGCACTAAGCATAGAGTGTGAAAACTGAGTTTCCTTGGAGCTGCTTGGAAGCCTGATGGTGTGTGAAGTTAGTGAGCCAAATGGAGTTGTTCTCCCACAAGAACCACTCGGCTGATCCTACTTCAATATGCCCTTCACCAACATGCAGTGTTTCCTTGATTGAATTAGCTCTCACACCAATATTTGCGTCTAGAGCCTTTGCATTGAGGGCTATCTGAAAACGGCTGTGGCGCTGAAGTTGCCTGTGAATGTGGAGTTGGTGGCATGTGAAACCCGCATGTGGAGCATTCGTTTGTGTGGGATGCTCTACCAGGTTCATTCCTAGATAATGCACTCAAAGGGCACTAAGCATAGAGTGTGAAAACTGAGTTTCCTTGAGAGCTGCTTGGAAGCCTGATGGTGTGTGAAGTTAGTGAGCCAAATGGAGTTGTTCTCCCACAAGAACCACTCGGCTGATTCTTCTTCAATATGCCCTTCACCAACATGCAGTGTTTCCTTGATTGAATTAGCTCTCACACCAATATTTGCGTCTAGAGCCTTTGCATTGAGGGCTATCTGAAAACGGCTGTGGCGCTGAAGTTGCCTGTGAATGTGGAGTTGGTGGCATGTGAAACCCGCATGTGGAGCATTCGTTTGTGTGGGATGCTCTACCAGGTTCATTCCTAGATAATGCACTCAAAGGGCACTAAGCATAGAGTGTGAAAACTGAGTTTCCTTGAGAGCTGCTTGGAAGCCTGATGGTGTGTGAAGTTAGTGAGCCAAATGGAGTTGTTCTCCCACAAGAACCACTCGGCTGATCCTTCTTCAATATGCCCTTCACCAACATGCAGTGTTTCCTTGATTGAATTAGCTCTCACACCAATATTTGCGTCTAGAGCCTTTGCATTGAGGGCTATCTGAAAATGGCTGTGGCGCTGAAGTTGCCTGTGAATGTGGAGTTGGTGGCATGTGAAACCCGCATTTGGAGCATTCGTTTGTGTGGGATGCTCACCAAGCTTCATTTCAGTCCTAGGCACTCAAAGGGCACTAAGCATAGAGTGTGAAAACTGAGTTTCCTTGAGAGCTGCTTGGAAGCCTGATGGTGTGTGAAGTTAGTGAGCCAAATGGAGTTGTTCTCCCACAAGAACCACTCGGCTGATTCTTCTTCAGTATGCCCTTCACCAACATGCAGTGTTTCCTTGATTGAATTAGCTCTCACACCAATATTTGCGTCTAGAGCCTTTGCATTGAGGGCTATCTGAAAACGGCTGTGGCGCTGAAGTTGCCTGTGAATGTGGAGTTGGTGGCATGTGAAACCCGCATTTGGAGCATTCGTTTGTGTGGGATGCTCTACCAGGTTCATTCCTAGATAATGCACTCAAAGGGCACTAAGCATAGAGTGTGAAAACTGAGCTTCCTTGAGAGCTGCTTGGAAGCCTAATGGTGTGTGAAGTTAGTGAGCCAAATGGAGTTGTTCTCCCACAAGCACCACTCGGCTGATCCTTCTTCAGTATGCCCATCACCAACATGCAGTGTTTCCTTGATTGAATTAGCTCTCACACCAATATTTGCGTCTAGAGCCTTTGCATTGAGGGCTATCTGAAAACGGCTGTGGCGCTGAAGTTGCCTGTGAATGTGGAGTTGGTGGCATGTGAAACCCGCATTTGGAGCATTCGTTTGTGTGGGATGCTCACCAAGCTTCATTTCAGTCCTAGGCACTCAAAGGGCACTAAGCATAGAGTGTGAAAACTGAGTTTCCTTGGAGCTGCTTGGAAGCCTGATGGTGTGTGAAGTTAGTGAGCCAAATGGAGTTGTTCTCCCACAAGAACCACTCGGCTGATCCTACTTCAATATGCCCTTCACCAACATGCAGTGTTTCCTTGATTGAATTAGCTCTCACACCAATATTTGCGTCTAGAGCCTTTGCATTGAGGGCTATCTGAAAACGGCTGTGGCGCTGAAGTTGCCTGTGAATGTGGAGTTGGTGGCATGTGAAACCCACATGTGGAGCATTCGTTTGTGTGGGATGCTCTACCAGGTTCATTCCTAGATAATGCACTCAAAGGGCACTAAGCATAGAGTGTGAAAACTGAGTTTCCTTGAGAGCTGCTTGGAAGCCTGATGGTGTGTGAAGTTAGTGAGCCAAATGGAGTTGTTCTCCCACAAGAACCACTCGGCTGATTCTTCTTCAATATGCCCTTCACCAACATGCAGTGTTTCCTTGATTGAATTAGCTCTCACACCAATATTTGCGTCTAGAGCCTTTGCATTGAGGGCTATCTGAAAACGGCTGTGGCGCTGAAGTTGCCTGTGAATGTGGAGTTGGTGGCATGTGAAACCCGCATGTGGAGCATTCGTTTGTGTGGGATGCTCTACCAGGTTCGTTCCTAGATAATGCACTCAAAGGGCACTAAGCATAGAGTGTGAAAACTGAGTTTCCTTGAGAGCTGCTTGGAAGCCTGATGGTGTGTGAAGTTAGTGAGCCAAATGGAGTTGTTCTCCCACAAGCACCACTCGGCTGATCCTTCCTCAGTATGCCCTTCACCAACATGCAGTGTTTCCCCAACATGCACGCCTATGTTCATAGCAGCACAATCTACGATCGCAAAAACCTGGAAGCAGCCAAAATGCCCATCAGTGGAAGACTGGCTAAGAAAGCTATGGTTCATCTACTCCATGGAATACTACTCAGCTATTAAAAAAAACGAAATGCAATTCTTTGTGGACAAATGGGCCCGACTGGAATCCATCATGCTAAGAGAAATGAACCAATCCCAAAAGGTTAAATACCACATGTTTGCCTTAATCTGAGATGAAAAGAGAACAACTTGGAAAATAGTACCTGTATATTGTAATATTAGTGCAATCTCTAACAACCTGTATCCAATGCAATAAGATAAGGCGATATAATCTATAAACCAACAATTAATGTCAGAATACTTAAGATCTACATCGAAAATCTGTAAAACCTACTATACCCTCAATACGCTATGTTAACCTGTAATGGGGGGGAGTGCAGGGAAATCTTTCAGGACCATAAAAAGAGTGAGAAAAAAGTACAATATAGCCTATCAAGATCAAATCTGGTAATTCATAGATAACAGACTCAAAGCGGCACTAAACAACACTAAAACTACTATACCAATGCATGAGGGGGGAATCGGGTGCGATCCTGACAACCTCTTAACAGGAGGTCATGTGCGTGGAGCAGGGGAGCACTCCAGAGTGGAGCAGGTGGTAAGGAGGAAGCTTGGATCCCAACCATGAAGACTCCCAGACCTTCACCACAAACTATTAATACGAGCAACAAGGACTATATCCCAACTGCCAAGGAGGCCACAGGGAATTGGATGCCCTCGGAGGCCGAGTACTCTGAGGTCACCCACCCCCAACCGGAGCTTCCACAGGGGATGGAAGAAGTCCAAACACTACCGTGCAGAAACCAACGTCATCGGAAAGACAACCAGAAGCCCTGAGTGGTCTGCAGAAACAGAAGAACAATAAACGTCCTTCGGGACCAGGGAGGAGAGCTTTCTCTGGTCCGAGCCTGGCTCCACCTCTGGACCCCCCCTCCCTCGCAATGACCATCGGGATCGCTTCAAAAACCCCTCACAGCAAAAAAACAATCATACAAACTAAAAAAAAAAAAAAAAAAAAACCTAAAATAAATAAACAACAGAAAGTAGAACTTGAAATCTGACAGGAAAGAGCTGGCATGGATTGGCTCATGCCTCGCTGGGTGGGTCACAAAGATTAGTTTTACTCCTCACCATGGTGTTGAAGATTTTCCTGCACACCCCCCCCAAAAAAAAAAAATGTTCTGCACCTAAAATGTTGACATATATCTTGTTAGAGTTACAAGCCAGTCTGGATTATCCTAAAATCTGCCAAGATCAGCAAAATTTTACTTCAACACAACAACTGGCTAAATACTAAGATGAAATGGACACGAAACAGCTGAATGCTGCCTTATGGCCATTTTAAGGTATAGAGCAGCCGGTCCTGTATATGAACTAAATTGAAATGTCAATGAGCTAATCATAGGTTATGGCTAGGACTTGTTTTCCTTTTTTTTTTTTTTTTTTTTTTTTCTTTTTAATACACTGGTTACTCAAAACCATGTCAACTCCATAACATTGCAAATTGCTGTTGATGTTATATTGGGACTCTTAATTGACTGTGATGGTATTCTGCCAGCTCAAACTTCAGACCAGAAAAGGTCTCCCCAAGAAACTGTTCAACCAATCTGGACAATAAGTAGCTGGACTCTATGCTTGGTATATGTTTGCAATGAAAGAATCTTGATTGAATTTGAACTCTAATACTGCATCAAGGTGGAGGAATCCACCGGGGGGAGGGGAGGGGGAGGGAGGGGGGGATACCCAGAGCCTATGAAACTGTCACATAATGCAAAATAATTAACAATAAAAAAAAAAAAAAAACTGACTTTCCAGCCATAAAGTGAAAAAAATAAAAATAAAAAAAAAAAAACATGCAGTGTTTCCTTGATTGAATTAGCTCTCACACCAATATTTGCGTCTAGAGCCTTTGCATTGAGGGCTATCTGAAAACGGCTGTGGCGGGCGCTGAAGTTGCCTGTGAATGTGGAGTTGGTGGCATGTGAAACCCGCATGTGGAGCATTCGTTTGTGTGGGATGCTCTACCAGGTTCATTCCTAGATAATGCACTCAAAGGGCACTAAGCATAGAGTGTGAAAACTGAGTTTCCTTGAGAGCTGCTTGGAAGCCTGATGGTGTGTGAAGTTAGTGAGCCAAATGGAGTTGTTCTCCCACAAGAACCACTCGGCTGATCCTTCTTCAATATGCCCTTCACCAACATGCAGTGTTTCCTTGATTGAATTAGCTCTCACACCAATATTTGCGTCTAGAGCCTTTGCATTGAGGGCTATCTGAAAATGGCTGTGGCGCTGAAGTTGCCTGTGAATGTGGAGTTGGTGGCATGTGAAACCCGCATTTGGAGCATTCGTTTGTGTGGGATGCTCACCAAGCTTCATTTCAGTCCTAGGCACTCAAAGGGCACTAAGCATAGAGTGTGAAAACTGAGTTTCCTTGAGAGCTGCTTGGAAGCCTGATGGTGTGTGAAGTTAGTGAGCCAAATGGAGTTGTTCTCCCACAAGAACCACTCGGCTGATTCTTCTTCAGTATGCCCTTCACCAACATGCAGTGTTTCCTTGATTGAATTAGCTCTCACACCAATATTTGCGTCTAGAGCCTTTGCATTGAGGGCTCTCTGAAAACGGCTGTGGCGCTGAAGTTGCCTGTGAATGTGGAGTTGGTGGCATGTGAAACCCGCATGTGGAGCATTCGTTTGTGTGGGATGCTCTACCAGGTTCATTCCTAGATAATGCACTCAAAGGGCACTAAGCATAGAGTGTGAAAACTGAGTTTCCTTGAGAGCTGCTTGGAAGCCTGATGGTGTGTGAAGTTAGTGAGCCAAATGGAGTTGTTCTCCCACAAGAACCACTCGGCTGATCCTTCTTCAATATGCCCTTCACCAACATGCAGTGTTTCCTTGATTGAATTAGCTCTCACACCAATATTTGCGTCTAGAGCCTTTGCATTGAGGGCTATCTGAAAACGGCTGTGGCGCTGAAGTTGCCTGTGAATGTGGAGTTGGTGGCATGTGAAACCCGCATTTGGAGCATTCGTTTGTGTGGGATGCTCACCAAGCTTCATTTCAGTCCTAGGCACTCAAAGGGCACTAAGCATAGAGTGTGAAAACTGAGTTTCCTTGGAGCTGCTTGGAAGCCTGATGGTGTGTGAAGTTAGTGAGCCAAATGGAGTTGTTCTCCCACAAGAACCACTCGGCTGATCCTACTTCAATATGCCCTTCACCAACATGCAGTGTTTCCTTGATTGAATTAGCTCTCACACCAATATTTGCGTCTAGAGCCTTTGCATTGAGGGCTATCTGAAAACGGCTGTGGCGCTGAAGTTGCCTGTGAATGTGGAGTTGGTGGCATGTGAAACCCGCATGTGGAGCATTCGTTTGTGTGGGATGCTCTACCAGGTTCATTCCTAGATAATGCACTCAAAGGGCACTAAGCATAGAGTGTGAAAACTGAGTTTCCTTGAGAGCTGCTTGGAAGCCTGATGGTGTGTGAAGTTAGTGAGCCAAATGGAGTTGTTCTCCCACAAGAACCACTCGGCTGATTCTTCTTCAATATGCCCTTCACCAACATGCAGTGTTTCCTTGATTGAATTAGCTCTCACACCAATATTTGCGTCTAGAGCCTTTGCATTGAGGGCTATCTGAAAACGGCTGTGGCGCTGAAGTTGCCTGTGAATGTGGAGTTGGTGGCATGTGAAACCCGCATGTGGAGCATTCGTTTGTGTGGGATGCTCACCAAGCTTCGTTTTAGTCCTAGGCACTCAAAGGGCACTAAGCATAGAGTGTGAAAACTGAGTTTCCTTGGAGCTGCTTGGAAGCCTGATGGTGTGTGAAGTTAGTGAGCCAAATGGAGTTGTTCTCCCACAAGAACCACTCGGCTGATCCTACTTCAATATGCCCTTCACCAACATGCAGTGTTTCCTTGATTGAATTAGCTCTCACACCAATATTTGCGTCTAGAGCCTTTGCATTGAGGGCTATCTGAAAACGGCTGTGGCGCTGAAGTTGCCTGTGAATGTGGAGTTGGTGGCATGTGAAACCCGCATGTGGAGCATTCGTTTGTGTGGGATGCTCACCAAGCTTCATTTCAGTCCTAGGCACTCAAAGGGCACTAAGCATAGAGTGTGAAAACTGAGTTTCCTTGAGAGCTGCTTGGAAGCCTGATGGTGTGTGAAGTTAGTGAGCCAAATGGAGTTGTTCTATCACAAGAACCACTCGACTGATTCTTCTTCAGTATGCCCTTCACCAACATGCAGTGTTTCCTTGATTGAATTAGCTCTCACACCAATATTTGCGTCTAGAGCCTTTGCATTGAGGGCTATCTGAAAACGGCTGTGGCGCTGAAGTTGCCTGTGAATGTGGAGTTGGTGGCATGTGAAACCCGCATGTGGAACATTCGTTTGTGTGGGATGCTCTACCAGGTTCATTCCTAGATAATGCACTCAAAGGGCACTAAGCATAGAGTGTGAAAACTGAGTTTCCTTGAGAGCTGATTGGAAGCCTGATGGTGTGTGAGGTTAGTGAGCCAAATGGAGTTGTTCTCCCACAAGAACCACTCGGCTGATCCTACTTCAATATGCCCTTCACCAACATGCAGTGTTTCCTTGATTGAATTAGCGCTCACACCAATATTTACGTCTAGAGCCTTTGCATTGAGGGCTATCTGAAAACGGCTGTGGCGCTGAAGTTGCCTGTGAATGTGGAGTTGGTGGCATGTGAAACCCGCATGTGGAGCATTCGTTTGTGTGGGATGCTCACCAAGCTTCGTTTCAGTCCTAGGCACTCAAAGGGCACTAAGCATAGAGTGTGAAAACTGAGTTTCCTTGAGAGCTGCTTGGAAGCCTGATGGTGTGTGAAGTTAGTGAGCCAAATGGAGTTGTTCTCCCACAAGAACCACTCGGCTGATCCTTCTTCAATATGCCCTTCACCAACATGCAGTGTTTCCTTGATTGAATCAGCTCTCACACCAATATTTGGGTCTAGAGCCTTTGCATTGAGGGCTATCTGAAAACGGCTGTGGCGCTGAAGTTGCCTGTGAATGTGGAGTTGGTGGCATGTGAAACCCGCATGTGGAGCATTCGTTTGTGTGGGATGCTCTACCAGGTTCATTCCTAGATAATGCACTCAAAGGGCACTAAGCATAGAGTGTGAAAACTGAGTTTCCTTGAGAGCTGCTTGGAAGCCTAATGGTGTGTGAAGTTAGTGAGCCAAATGGAGTTGTTCTCCCACAAGAACCACTCGGCTGATTCTTCTTTAGTATGCCCTTCACCAACATGCAGTGTTTCCTTGATTGAATTAGCTCTCACACCAATATTTGCGTCTAGAGCCTTTGCATTGAGGGCTATCTGAAAACGGCTGTGGCGCTGAAGTTGCCTGTGAATGTGGAGTTGGTGGCATGTGAAACCCGCACGTGGAACATTCCTTTGTGTGGGATGCTCTACCAGGTTCATTCCTAGATAATGCACTCAAAGAGCACTAAGCATAGAGTGTGAAAACAGAGTTTCCTTGAGAGCTGCTTGGAAGCCTGATGGTGTGTGAAGTTAGTGAGCCAAATGGAGTTGTTCTCCCACAACAACCACTTGTCTGATCCTTCTTCAGTATGCCCATCACCAACATGCAGTGTTTCCTTGATTGAATTAGCTCTCACACCAATATTTGCGTCTAGAGCCTTTGCATTGAGGGCTATCTGAAAACGTCTGTGGCGCTGAAGTTGCCTGTGAATGTGGAGTTGGTGGCATGTGAAACCCGCATGTGGAGCATTCGTTTGTGTGGGATGCTCTACCAGGTTCATTCCTAGATAATGCACTCAAAGGGCACTAAGCATAGAGTGTGAAAACTGAGTTTCCTTGAGAGCTGCTTGGAAGCCTAATGGTGTGTGAAGTTAGTGGGCCAAATGGAGTTGTTCTCCCACAAGAACCACTCGGCTGATTCTTCTTCAATATGCCCTTCACCAACATGCAGTGTTTCCTTGATTGAATTAGCTCTCACACCAATATTTGCGTCTAGAACCTTTGCATTGAGGGCTATCTGAAAATGGCTGTGGCGCTGAAGTTGCCTGTGAATGTGGAGTTGGTGGCATGTGAAACCCGCATGTGGAGCATTCGTTTGTGTGGGATGCTCACCAAGCTTCATTTCAGTCCTAGGCACTCAAAGGGCACTAAGCATAGATTGTGAAAACTGAGTTTCCTTGAGAGCTGCTTGGAAGCCTGATGGTGTGTGAGGTTAGTGAGCCAAATGGAGTTGTTCTCCCACAAGAACCACTCGGCTGATCCTTCTTCAATATGCCCTTCACCAACATGCAGTTTTTCCTTGATTGAATTAGCTCTCACACCAATATTTGCGTCTAGAGCCTTTGCATTGAGGGCTATCTGAAAACGGCTGTGGCGCTGAAGTTGCCTGTGAATGTGGAGTTGGTGGCATGTGAAACCCGCATGTGGAGCATTCGTTTGTGTGGGATGCTCTACCAGGTTCATTCCTAGATAATGCACTCAAAGGGCACTAAGCATAGAGTGTGAAAACTGAGTTTCCTTGAGAGCTGCTTGGAAGCCTGATGGTGTGTGAAGTTAGTGAGCCAAATGGAGTTGTTCTCCCACAAGAACCACTCGGCTGATCCTTCTTCAATATGCCCTTCACCAACATGCAGTGTTTCCTTGATTGAATTAGCTCTCACACCAATATTTGCGTCTAGAGCCTTTGCATTGAGGGCTATCTGAAAATGGCTGTGGCGCTGAAGTTGCCTGTGAATGTGGAGTTGGTGGCATGTGAAACCCGCATTTGGAGCATTCGTTTGTGTGGGATGCTCACCAAGCTTCATTTCAGTCCTAGGCACTCAAAGGGCACTAAGCATAGAGTGTGAAAACTGAGTTTCCTTGGAGCTGCTTGGAAGCCTGATGGTGTGTGAAGTTAGTGAGCCAAATGGAGTTGTTCTCCCACAAGAACCACTCGGCTGATCCTACTTCAATATGCCCTTCACCAACATGCAGTGTTTCCTTGATTGAATTAGCTCTCACACCAATATTTGCGTCTAGAGCCTTTGCATTGAGGGCTATCTGAAAACGGCTGTGGCGCTGAAGTTGCCTGTGAATGTGGAGTTGGTGGCATGTGAAACCCGCATGTGGAGCATTCGTTTGTGTGGGATGCTCACCAAGCTTCATTTCAGTCCTAGGCACTCAAAGGGCACTAAGCATTGAGTGTGAAAACTGAGTTTCCTTGAGAGCTGCTTGGAAGCCTGATGGTGTGTGAAGTTAGTAAGCCAAATGGAGTTGTTCTCCCACAAGAACCACTCTGCTGATCCTTCTTCAATATGCCCTTCACCAACATGCAGTGTTTCCTTGATTGAATTAGCTCTCACACCAATATTTGCGTCTAGAGCCTTTGCATTGAGGGCTATCTGAAAACGGCTGTGGCGCTGAAGTTGCTTGTGAATGTGGAGTTGGTGGCATGTGAAACCCGCATGTGGAGCATTCGTTTGTGTGGGATGCTCACCAAGCTTCGTTTCAGTCCTAGGCACTCAAAGGGCACTAAGCATAGAGTGTGAAAACTGAGTTTCCTTGGAGCTGCTTGGAAGCCTGATGGTGTGTGAAGTTAGTGAGCCAAATGGAGTTGTTCTCCCACAAGAACCACTCGGCTGATCCTACTTCAATATGCCCTTCACCAACATGCAGTGTTTCCTTGATTGAATTAGCTCTCACACCAATATTTGCGTCTAGAGCCTTTGCATTGAGGGCTATCTGAAAACGGCTGTGGCGCTGAAGTTGCCTGTGAATGTGGAGTTGGTGGCATGTGAAACCCGCATGTGGAGCATTCGTTTGTGTGGGATGCTCTACCAGGTTCATTCCTAGATAATGCACTCAAAGGGCACTAAGCATAGAGTGTGAAAACTGAGTTTCCTTGAGAGCTGCTTGGAAGCCTGATGGTGTGTGAAGTTAGTGAGCCAAATGGAGTTGTTCTCCCACAAGAACCACTCGGCTGATTCTTCTTCAATATGCCCTTCACCAACATGCAGTGTTTCCTTGATTGAATTAGCTCTCACACCAATATTTGCGTCTAGAGCCTTTGCATTGAGGGCTATCTGAAAACGGCTGTGGCGCTGAAGTTGCCTGTGAATGTGGAGTTGGTGGCATGTGAAACCCGCATGTGGAGCATTCGTTTGTGTGGGATGCTCACCAAGCTTCATTTCAGTCCTAGGCACTCAAAGGGCACTAAGCATAGAGTGTGAAAACTGAGTTTCCTTGAGAGCTGCTTGGAAGCCTGATGGTGTGTGAAGTTAGTGAGCCAAATGGAGTTGTTCTCCCACAAGAACCACTCTGCTGATCCTTCTTCAATATGCCCTTCACCAACATGCAGTGTTTCCTTGATTGAATTAGCTCTCACACCAATATTTGCGTCTAGAGCCTTTGCATTGAGGGCTATCTGAAAACGGCTGTGGCGCTGAAGTTGCCTGTGAATGTGGAGTTGGTGGCATGTGAAACCCGCATGTGGAGCATTCGTTTGTGTGGGATGCTCACCAAGCTTCGTTTTAGTCCTAGGCACTCAAAGGGCACTAAGCATAGAGTGTGAAAACTGAGTTTCCTTGGAGCTGCTTGGAAGCCTGATGGTGTGTGAAGTTAGTGAGCCAAATGGAGTTGTTCTCCCACAAGAACCACTCGGCTGATCCTACTTCAATATGCCCTTCACCAACATGCAGTGTTTCCTTGATTGAATTAGCTCTCACACCAATATTTGCGTCTAGAGCCTTTGCATTGAGGGCTATCTGAAAACGGCTGTGGCGCTGAAGTTGCCTGTGAATGTGGAGTTGGTGGCATGTGAAACCCGCATGTGGAGCATTCGTTTGTGTGGGATGCTCACCAAGCTTCATTTCAGTCCTAGGCACTCAAAGGGCACTAAGCATAGAGTGTGAAAACTGAGTTTCCTTGAGAGCTGCTTGGAAGCCTGATGGTGTGTGAAGTTAGTGAGCCAAATGGAGTTGTTCTCCCACAAGAACCACTCGGCTGATTCTTCTTCAGTATGCCCTTCACCAACATGCAGTGTTTCCTTGATTGAATTAGCTCTCACACCAATATTTGCGTCTAGAGCCTTTGCATTGAGGGCTATCTGAAAACGGCTGTGGCGCTGAAGTTGCCTGTGAATGTGGAGTTGGTGGCATGTGAAACCCGCATGTGGAACATTCGTTTGTGTGGGATGCTCTACCAGGTTCATTCCTAGATAATGCACTCAAAGGGCACTAAGCATAGAGTGTGAAAACTGAGTTTCCTTGAGAGCTGATTGGAAGCCTGATGGTGTGTGAGGTTAGTGAGCCAAATGGAGTTGTTCTCCCACAAGAACCACTCGGCTGATCCTACTTCAATATGCCCTTCACCAACATGCAGTGTTTCCTTGATTGAATTAGCGCTCACACCAATATTTGCGTCTAGAGCCTTTGCATTGAGGGCTATCTGAAAACGGCTGTGGCGCTGAAGTTGCCTGTGAATGTGGAGTTGGTGGCATGTGAAACCCGCATGTGGAGCATTCGTTTGTGTGGGATGCTCACCAAGCTTCGTTTCAGTCCTAGGCACTCAAAGGGCACTAAGCATAGAGTGTGAAAACTGAGTTTCCTTGAGAGCTGCTTGGAAGCCTGATGGTGTGTGAAGTTAGTGAGCCAAATGGAGTTGTTCTCCCACAAGAACCACTCGGCTGATCCTTCTTCAATATGCCCTTCACCAACATGCAGTGTTTCCTTGATTGAATCAGCTCTCACACCAATATTTGGGTCTAGAGCCTTTGCATTGAGGGCTATCTGAAAACGGCTGTGGCGCTGAAGTTGCCTGTGAATGTGGAGTTGGTGGCATGTGAAACCCGCATTTGGAGCATTCGTTTGTGTGGGATGCTCTACCAGGTTCATTCCTAGATAATGCACTCAAAGGGCACTAAGCATAGAGTGTGAAAACTGAGTTTCCTTGAGAGCTGCTTGGAAGCCTAATGGTGTGTGAAGTTAGTGGGCCAAATGGAGTTGTTCTCCCACAAGAACCACTCGGCTGATTCTTCTTCAATATGCCCTTCACCAACATGCAGTGTTTCCTTGATTGAATTAGCTCTCACACCAATATTTGCGTCTAGAACCTTTGCATTGAGGGCTATCTGAAAATGGCTGTGGCGCTGAAGTTGCCTGTGAATGTGGAGTTGGTGGCATGTGAAACCCGCATGTGGAGCATTCGTTTGTGTGGGATGCTCACCAAGCTTCATTTCAGTCCTAGGCACTCAAAGGGCACTAAGCATAGATTGTGACAATTGAGTTTCCTTGAGAGCTGCTTGGAAGCCTGATGGTGTGTGAGGTTAGTGAGCCAAATGGAGTTGTTCTCCCACAAGAACCACTCGGCTGATCCTTCTTCAATATGCCCTTCACCAACATGCAGTTTTTCCTTGATTGAATTAGCTCTCACACCAATATTTGCGTCTAGAGCCTTTGCATTGAGGGCTATCTGAAAACGGCTGTGGCGCTGAAGTTGCCTGTGAATGTGGAGTTGGTGGCATGTGAAACCCGCATGTGGAGCATTCGTTTGTGTGGGATGCTCTACCAGGTTCATTCCTAGATAATGCACTCAAAGGGCACTAAGCATAGAGTGTGAAAACTGAGTTTCCTTGAGAGCTGCTTGGAAGCCTGATGGTGTGTGAAGTTAGTGAGCCAAATGGAGTTGTTCCCTCACAAGCACCACTCGGCTGATCCTTCTTCAGTATGCCCTTCACCAACATGCAGTGTTTCCTTGATTGAATTAGCTCTCACACCAATATTTGCGTCTAGAGCCTTTGCATTGAGGGCTATCTGAAAACGGCTGTGGCGCTGAAGTTGCCTGTGAATGTGGAGTTGGTGGCATGTGAAACCCGCATGTGGAGCATTCGTTTGTGTGGGATGCTCTACCAGGTTCATTCCTAGATAATGCACTCAAAGGGCACTAAGCATAGAGTGTGAAAACTGAGTTTCCTTGAGAGCTGCTTGGAAGCCTGATGGTGTGTGAAGTTAGTGAGCCAAATGGAGTTGTTCTCCCACAAGAACCACTCGGCTGATCCTTCTTCAATATGCCCTTCACCAACATGCAGTGTTTCCTTGATTGAATCAGCTCTCACACAAATATTTGGGTCTAGAGCCTTTGCATTGAGGGCTATCTGAAAACGGCTGTGGCGCTGAAGTTGCCTGTGAATGTGGAGTTGGTGGCATGTGAAACCCGCATGTGGAGCATTCGTTTGTGTGGGATGCTCTAAGAGGTTCATTCCTAGATAATGCACTCAAAGGGCACTAAGCATAGAGTGTGAAAACTGAGTTTCCTTGGAAGCTGCTTGGAAGCCTGATGGTGTGTGAAGTTAGTGAGCCAAATGGAGTTGTTCTCCGACAAGAACCACTGGGCTGATCCTTCTTCAATATGCCCTTCACCAACATGCAGTGTTTCCTTGATTGAATTAGCTCTCACACCAACACTTGTGTCTAGAGCCTTTGCATTGAGGGCTATCTGAAAACGGCTGTGGCGCTGAAGTTGCCTGTGAATGTGGAGTTGGTGGCATGTGAAACCCGCATTTGGAGCATTCGTTTGTGTGGGATGCTCTACCAGGTTCATTCCTAGATAATGCACTCAAAGAGCACTAAGCCTAGAGTGTGAAAACTGAGTTCCCTTGAGAGCTGCTTGGAAGCCTGATGGTGTGTGAAGTTAGTACTAAGCATAGAGTGTGAAAACTGAGTTTCCTTGAGAGCTGCTTGGAAGCCTGATGGTGTGTGAGTTTAGTGAGCCAAATGGAGTTGTTCTCCCACAAGAACCACTCGGCTGATCCTACTTCAATATGCCCTTCACCAACATGCAGTGTTTCCTTGATTGAATTAGCTCTCACACCAATATTTGCGTCTAGAGCCTTTGCATTGAGGGCTATCTGAAAACGGCTGTGGCGCTGAAGTTGCCTGTGAATGTGGAGTTGGTGGTATGTGAAACCCGCATGTGGAGCATTCGTTTGTGTGGGATGCTCTAAGAGGTTCATTCCTAGATAATGCAGTCAAAGGGCACTAAGCATAGAGTGTGAAAACTGAGTTCCCTTGAGAGCTGCTTGGAAGCCTGATGGTGTGTGAAGTTAGTGAGCCAAATGGAGTTGTTCTCCCACAAGAACCACTCGGCTGATTCTTCTTCAATATGCCCTTCACCAACATGCAGTGTTTCCTTGATTGAATTAGCTCTCACACCAATATTTGCGTCTAGAGCCTTTGCATTGAGGGCTATCTGAAAACGGCTGTGGCGCTGAAGTTGCCTGTGAATGTGGAGTTGGTGGCATGTGAAACCCGCATGTGGAGCATTCGTTTGTGTGGGATGCTCTACCAGGTTCATTCCTAGATAATGCACTCAAAGGGCACTAAGTTAGAGTGTGAAAACTGAGTTTCCTTGAGTGCTGCTTGGAAGCCTGATGGTGTGTGAGGTTAGTGAGCCAAATGGAGTTGTTCTCCCACAAGAACCACTCGGCTGATCCTACTTCAATATGCCCTTCACCAACATGCAGTGTTTCCTTGATTGAATTAGCTCTCACACCAATATTTGCGTCTAGAGCCTTTGCATTGAGGGCTATCAGAAAACGGCTGTGGCGCTGAAGTTGCCTGTGAATGTGGAGTTGGTGGCATGTGAAACCCGCATGTGGAGCATTCGTTTGTGTGGGATGCTCACCAAGCTTCATTTCAGTCCTAGGCACTCAAAGGGCACTAAGCATAGAGTGTGAAAACTGAGTTTCCTTGAGAGCTGCTTGGAAGAATGATGGTGTGTGAAGTTAGTGAGCCAAATGGAGTTGTTCTCCCACAAGAACCACTCGCCTGATTCTTCTTCAGTATGCCCTTCACCAACATGCAGTGTTTCCTTGATTGAATTAGCTCTCACACCAATATTTGCGTCTAGAGCCTTTGCATTGAGGGCTATCTGAAAACGGCTGTGGCGCCTAAGTTGCCTGTGAATGTGGAGTTGGTGGCATGTGAAACCCGCATGTGGAGCATTCGTTTGTGTGGGATGCTCTACCAGGTTCATTCCTAGATAATGCACTCAAATGGCACTAAGCATAGAGTGTGAAAACTGAGTTTCCTTGAGAGCTGCTTGGAAGCCTGATGGTGTGTGAAGTTAGTGAGCCAAATGGAGTTGTTCTCCCACAAGAACCACTCGGCTGATCCTTCTTCAATATGCCCTTCACCAACATGCAGTGTTTCCTTGATTGAATTAGCTCTCACACCAATATTTGCGTCTAGAGCCTTTGCATTGAGGGCTATCTGAAAACGGCTGTGGCGCTGAAGTTGCCTGTGAATGTGGAGTTGGTGGCATGTGAAACCCGCATGTGGAGCATTCGTTTTGTGGGATGCTCTACCAGGTTCATTCCTAGATAATGCACTCAAAGGGCACTAAGCCTAGAGTGTGAAAACTGAGTTTCCTTGAGAGCTGCTTGGAAGCCTGATGGTGTGTGAAGTTAGTACTAAGCATAGAGTGTGAAAACTGAGTTTCCTTGAGAGCTGCTTGGAAGCCTGATGGTGTGTGAGTTTAGTGAGCCAAATGGAGTTGTTCTCCCACAAGAACCACTCGGCTGATCCTACTTCAATATGCCCTTCACCAACATGCAGTGTTTCCTTGATTGAATTAGCTCTCACACCAATATTTGCGTCTAGAGCCTTTGCATTGAGGGCTATCTGAAAACGGCTGTGGCGCTGAAGTTGCCTGTGAATGTGGAGTTGGTGGTATGTGAAACCCGCATGTGGAGCATTCGTTTGTGTGGGATGCTCTAAGAGGTTCATTCCTAGATAATGCAGTCAAAGGGCACTAAGCATAGAGTGTGAAAACTGAGTTTCCTTGAGAGCTGCTTGGAAGCCTGATGGTGTGTGAAGTTAGTGAGCCAAATGGAGTTGTTCTCCCACAAGAACCACTCGGCTGATTCTTCTTCAATATGCCCTTCACCAACATGCAGTGTTTCCTTGATTGAATTAGCTCTCACACCAATATTTGCGTCTAGAGCCTTTGCATTGAGGGCTATCTGAAAACGGCTGTGGCGCTGAAGTTGCCTGTGAATGTGGAGTTGGTGGCATGTGAAACCCGCATGTGGAGCATTCGTTTGTGTGGGATGCTCTACCAGGTTCATTCCTAGATAATGCACTCAAAGGGCACTAAGTTAGAGTGTGAAAACTGAGTTTCCTTGAGTGCTGCTTGGAAGCCTGATGGTGTGTGAGGTTAGTGAGCCAAATGGAGTTGTTCTCCCACAAGAACCACTCGGCTGATCCTACTTCAATATGCCCTTCTCCAACATGAAGTGTTTCCTTGATTGAATTAGCTCTCACACCAATATTTGCGTCTAGTTCCTTTGCATTGATGGCTATCTCTAAACGTGTGTGGAGCTGAAGTTGCCTGTGAATGTGGAGTTGGTGGCATGTGAAACCCGCATTTGGAACATTCCTTTGTGTGCGATGCTCTACCAGGTTCATTCCTAGATAATGCACTCAAAGGGCACTAAGCATAGAGTGTGAAAACTGAGTTTCCTTGAGAGCTGCTTGGAAGCCTGATGGTGTGTGAAGTTAGTGAGCCAAATGGAGTTGTTCTCCCACAAGAACCACTCGGCTGATCCTTCTTCAGTATGCCCTTCACCAACATGCAGTGTTTCCTTGATTGAATTAGCTCTCACACCAATATTTGCGTCTAGAGCCTTTGCATTGAGGGCTATCTGAAAACGGCTGTGGCGCTGAAGTTGCCTGTGAATGTGGAGTTGGTGGCATGTGAAACCCGCATGTGGAACATTCGTTTGTGTGGGATGCTCTACCAGGTTCATTCCTAGATAATGCACTCAAAGGGCACTAAGCATAGAGTGTGAAAACTGAGTTTCCTTGAGAGCTGCTTGGAAGCCTGATGGTGTGTGAAGTTAGTGAGCCAAATGGAGTTGTTCTCCCACAAGAACCACTCGGCTGATCCTTCTTCAATATGCCCTTCACCAACATGCAGTGTTTCCTAGATTGAATTAGCTCTCACACCAATATTTGCGTCTAGAGCCTTTGCATTGATGGCTATCTCTAAACGTCTGTGGAGCTGAAGTTGCCTGTGAATGTGGAGTTGGTGGCATGTGAAACCCGCATGTGGAACATTCGTTTGTGTGGGATGCTCTACCAGGTTCATTCCTAGATAATGCACTCAAAGGGCACTAAGCATAGAGTGTGAAAACTGAGTTTCCTTGAGAGCTGCTTGGAAGCCTGATGGTGTGTGAAGTTAGTGAGCCAAATGGAGTTGTTCTCCCACAAGAACCACTCGGCTGAGCCTTCTTCAGTATGCCCTTCACCAACATGCAGTGTTTCCTTGATTGAATTAGCTCTCACACCAATATTTGCGTCTAGAGCCTTTGCATTGAGGGCTATCTGAAAACGGCTGTGGCGCTGAAGTTGCCTGTGAATGTGGAGTTGGTGGCATGTGAAACCCGCATGTGGAGCATTCGTTTGTGTGGGATGCTCTACCAGGTTCATTCCTAGATAATGCACTCAAAGGGCACTAAGCATAGAGTGTGAAAACTGAGTTTCCTTGAGAGCTGCTTGGAAGCCTGATGGTGTGTGAAGTTAGTGAGCCAAATGGAGTTGTTCTCCCACAAGAACCACTCGGCCGATCCTTCTGCAATATGCCCTTCACCAACATGCAGTGTTTCCTTGATTGAATTAGCTCTCACACCAATATTTGCGTCTAGAGCCTTTGCATTGAGGGCTATCTGAAAACGGCTGTGGAGCTGAAGTTGCCTGTGAATGTGGAGTTGGTGGCATGTGAAACCCGCATTTGGAACATTCCTTTGTGTGCGATGCTCTACCAGGTTCATTCCTAGATAATGCACTCAAAGGGCACTAAGCATAGAGTGTGAAAACTGAGTTTCCTTGAGAGCTGCTTGGAAGCCTGATGGTGTGTGAAGTTAGTGAGCCAAATGGAGTTGTTCTCCCACAAGAACCACTCGGCTGATCCTTCTTCAGTATGCCCTTCACCAACATGCAGTGTTTCCTTGATTGAATTAGCTCTCACACCAATATTTGCGTCTAGAGCCTTTGCATTGAGGGCTATCTGAAAACGGCTGTGGCGCTGAAGTTGCCTGTGAATGTGGAGTTGGTGGCATGTGAAACCCGCATGTGGAACATTCGTTTGTGTGGGATGCTCTACCAGGTTCATTCCTAGATAATGCACTCAAAGGGCACTAAGCATAGAGTGTGAAAACTGAGTTTCCTTGAGAGCTGCTTGGAAGCCTGATGGTGTGTGAAGTTAGTGAGCCAAATGGAGTTGTTCTCCCACAAGAACCACTCGGCCGATCCTTCTGCAATATGCCCTTCACCAACATGCAGTGTTTCCTTGATTGAATTAGCTCTCACACCAATATTTGCGTCTAGAGCCTTTGCATTGAGGGCTATCTGAAAACGGCTGTGGCGCTGAAGTTGCCTGTGAATGTGGAGTTGGTGGCATGTGAAACCCGCATGTGGAGCATTCTTTTCTGTGGGATGCTCTAAGAGGTTCATTCCTAGATAATGCACTGAAAGGGCACTAAGCATAGAGTGTGAAAACTGAGTTTCCTTGGAAGTTGCTTGGAAGCCTGATGGTGTGTGAAGTTAGTGAGCCAAATGGAGTTGTTCTCCCACAAGAACCACTCGGCCGATCCTTCTTCAATATGCCCTTCACCAACATGCAGTGTTTCCTTGATTGAATTAGCTCTCACACCAATATTTGCGTCTAGAGCCTTTGCATTGAGGGCTATCTGAAAACGGCTGTGGCGCTGAAGTTGCCTGTGAATGTGGAGTTGGTGGCATGTGAAACCCGCATGTGGAGCATTCGTTTGTGTGGGATGCTCACCAAGCTTCATTTCAGTCCTAGGCACTCAAAGGGCACTAAGCATAGAGTGTGAAAACTGAGTTTCCTTGAGAGCTGCTTGGAAGCCTGATGGTGTGTGAAGTTAGTGAGCCAAATGGAGTTGTTCTCCCACAAGAACCACTCGGCTGATTCTTCTTCAATATGCCCTTCACCAACATGCAGTGTTTCCTTGATTGAATTAGCTCTCACACCAATATTTGCGTCTAGAGCCTTTGCATTGAGGGCTATCAGAAAACGGCTGTGGCGCTGAAGTTGCCTGTGAATGTGGAGTTGGTGGCATGTGAAACCCGCATGTGGAGCATTCGTTTGTGTGGGATGCTCTACCAGGCTCATTCCTAGATAATGCACTCAAAGGGCACTAAGCATAGAGTGTGAAAACTGAGTTTCCTTGAGAGCTGCTTGGAAGCCTGATGGTGTGTGAAGTTAGTGAGCCAAATGGAGTTGTTCTCCCACAAGAAGCACTTGGCTGATCCTTCTTCAATATGCCCTTCACCAACATGCAGTGTTTCCTAGATTGAATTAGCTCTCACACCAATACTTGTGTCTAGAGCCTTTGCATTGAGGGCTATCTGAAAACGGCTGTGGCGCTGAAGTTGCCTGTGAATGTGGAGTTGGTGGCATGTGAAACCCGCATGTGGAGCATTCGTTTGTGTGGGATGCTCAACAAGATTCATTTCAGTCCTAGGCACTCAAAGGACACTAAGCATAGAGTGTGAAAACTGAGTTTCCTTGAGAGCTGCTTGGAAGCCTGATGGTGTGTGAAGTTAGTGAGCCAAATAAGGTTGTTCTATCACAAGAACCACTCGGCTGATCCTTCTTCAATATGCTCTTCACCAACATGCAGTGTGTCCTTGATTGTTTAGCTCTCACACCAATATTTGCGTCTAGAGCCTTTGCATTGAGGGCTATCTGAAAACGGCTGTGGCGCTGAAGTTGCCTGTGAATGTGGAGTTGGTGGCATGTGAAACCCGCATGTGGAGCATTCGTTTGTGTGGGATGCTCACCAAGCTTCATTTCAGTCCTAGGCACTCAAAGGGCACTAAGCATAGAGTGTGAAAACTGAGGTTCCTTGAGAGCTGCTTGGAAGCCTGATGGTGTGTGAGGTTAGTGAGCCAAATGGAGTTGTTCTCCCACAAGAACCACTCGGCTGATCCTTCTTCTTCAATATGCCCTTCACCAACATGCAGTGTTTCCTTGATTGAATTAGCTCTCACACCAATATTTGCGTCTAGAGCCTTTGCATTGAGGGCTATCTGAAAACGGCTGTGGCGCTGAAGTTGCCTGTGAATGTGGAGTTGGTGGCATGTGAAACCCGCATGTGGAGCATTCGTTTGTGTGGGATGCTCTACCAGGTTCATTCCTAGATAATGCCCTCAAAGGGCACTAAGCATAGAGTGTGAAAACTGAGTTTCCTTGAGAGCTGCTTGGAAGCCTGATGGTGTGTGAGGTTAGTGAGCCAAATGGAGTTGTTCTCCCAGAAGAACCTCTGGGCTGATCCTTCTTCAATATGCCCTTCACCAACCTGCAGTGTTTCCTTGATTGAATTAGCTCTCACACCAATATTTGAGTCTAGAGCCTTTGCATTGAGGGCTATCTGAAAATGGCTGTGGCGCTGAAGTTGCCTGTGAATGTGGAGTTGGTGGCATGTGAAACCCGCATGTGGAGCATTCGTTTGTGTGGGATGCTCACCAAGCTTCATTTCAGTCCTAGGCACTCAAAGGGCACTAAGCATAGAGTGTGAAAACTGAGTTTCCTTGAGAGCTGCTTGGAAGCCTGATGGTGTGTGAAGTTAGTGAGCCAAATGGAGTTGTTCTCCCACAAGAACCACTCGGCTGATCCTTCTTCAATATGCCCTTCACCAACATGCAGTGTTTCCTTGATTGAATTAGCTCTCACACCAATATTTGCGTCTAGAGCCTTTGCATTGAGGGCTATCTGAAAACGGCTGTGGCGCTGAAGTTGCCTGTGAATGTGGAGTTGGTGGCATGTGAAACCCGCATGTGGAGCAATCGTTTGTGTGGGATGCTGACCAAGCTTCATTTCAGTCCTAGGCACTCAAAGGGCACTAAGCATAGAGTGTGAAAAGTGAGTTTCCTTGAGAGCTGCTTGGAAGCCTGATGGTGTGTGAAGTTAGTGAGCCAAATGGAGTTGTTCTCCCACAAGAACCACTCGGCTGATCCTTCTTCAATATGGCCTTCACCAACATGCAGTGTTTCCTTGATTGAATTAGCTCTCACACCAATATTTGCGGTTAGAGCCTTTGCATTGAGGGCTACCTGAAACGGCTGTGGCGCTGAAGTTGCCTGTGAATGTGGAGTTGGTGGCATGTGAAACCCGCATGTGGAGCATTCGTTTGTGTGGGATGCTCTACCAGGCTCATTCCTAGATAATGCCCTCAAAGGGCACTAAGCATAGAGTGTGAAAACTGAGTTTCCTTGAGAGCTGCTTGGAAGCCTGATGGTGTGTGAGGTTAGTGAGCCAAATGGAGTTGTTCTCCCACAAGAACCTCTGGGCTGATCCTTCTTCAATATGCCCTTCACCAACATGCAGTGTTTCCTTGATTGAATTAGCTCTCACACCAATATTTGAGTCTAGAGCCTTTGCATTGAGGGCTATCTGAAAATGGCTGTGGCGCTGAAGTTGCCTGTGAATGTGGAGTTGGTGGCCTATGAAACCCGCATGTGGAGCATTCGTTTGTGTGGGATGCTCACCAAGCTTCATTTCATTCCTAGGCACTCAAAGGGCACTAAGCATAGAGTGTGAAAACTGAGTTTCCTTGAGAGCTGCTTGGAAGCCTGATGGTGTGTGAAGTTAGTGAGCCAAATGGAGTTGTTCTCCCACAAGAACCACTCGGCTGATCCTTCTTCAATATGCCCTTCACCAACATGCAGTGTTTCCTTGATTGAATTAGCTCTCACACCAATATTTGCGTCTAGAGCATTTGCATTGAGGGCTATCTGAAAACGGCTGTGGCGCTGAAGTTGCCTGTGAATGTGGAGTTGGTGGCATGTGAAACCCGCATGTGGAGCATTCGTTTGTGTGGGATGCTCACCAAGCTTCATTTCAGTCCAAGGCACTCAAAGGGCACTAAGCATAGAGTGTGAAAACTGAGTTTCCTTGAGAGCTGCTTGGAAGCCTGATGGTGTGTGAGGTTAGTGAGCCAAATGGAGTTGTTCTCCCACAAGAACCACTCGGCTGATCCTTCTTCAGTATGCCCTTCACCAACATGCAGTGTTTCCTTGATTGAATTAGCTCTCACACCAATATTTGCGTCTAGAGCCTTTGCATTGAGGGCTATCTGAAAACGGCTGTGGCGCTGAAGTTGCCTGTGAATGTGGAGTTGGTGGCATGTGAAACCCGCATGTGGAGCATTCGTTTGTGTGGGATGCTCTACCAGGCTCATTCCTAGATAATGCACTGAAAGGGCACTAAGCATAGAGTGTGAAAACTGAGTTTCCTTGAGAGCTGCTTGGAAGCCTGATGCTATGTGAAGTCAGTGAGCCAATGGAGTTGTTCTCCCACAAGAACCACTCGGCTGATTCTTCTTCAATATGCCCTTCACCAACATGCAATGTTTCCTTGATTGAATTAGCTCTCACACCAATATTTGCATCTAGAGCCTTTGCATTGAGGGCTATCTGAAAACGGCTGTGGCGCTGAAGTTGCCTGTGAATGTGGAGTTGGTGGCATGTGAAACCCGCATTTGGAGCATTCGTTTGTGTGGGATGCTCTACCAGGCTCATTCCTAGATAATGCACTGAAAGGGCACTAAGCATAGAGTGTGAAAACTGAGTTCCCTTGAGAGCTGCTTGGAAGCCTGATGGTGTGTGAAGTTAGTGAGCCAAATGGAGTTGTTCTCCCACAAGAAGCACTTGGCTGATCCTTCTTCAATATGCCCTTCACCAACATGCAGTGTTTCCTAGATTGAATTAGCTCTCACACCAATACTTGTGTCTAGAGCCTTTGCATTGAGGGCTATCTGAAAACGGCTGTGGCGCTGAAGTTGCCTGTGAATGTGGAGTTGGTGGCATGTGAAACCCGCATGTGGAGCATTCGTTTGTGTGGGATGCTCACCAAGCTTCATTTCAGTCCTAGGCACTCAAAGGGCACTAAGCATAGAGTGTGAAAACTGAGTTTCCTTAAGAGCTGCTTGGAAGCCTGATGGTGTGTGAAGTTAGTGAGCCAAATGGAGTTGTTCTATCACAAGAACCACTCGGCTGATCCTTCTTCAATATGCTCTTCAACAACATGCAGTGTGTCCTTGATTGTTTAGCTCTCACACCAATATTTGCGTCTAGAGCCTTTGCATTGAGGGCTATCTGAAAACGGCTGTGGCGCTGAAGTTGCCTGTGAATGTGGAGTTGGTGGCATGTGAAACCCGCATGTGGAGCATTCGTTTGTGTGGGATGCTCACCAAGCTTCATTTCAGTCCTAGGCACTCAAAGGGCACTAAGCATAGAGTGTGAAAACTGAGTTTCCTTGAGAGCTGCTTGGAAGCCTGAGGGTGTGTGAGATTAGTGAGTTAAATGGAGTTGTTCTCCCACAATAACCACTCGGCTGATCCTTCTTCTTCAATATGCCCTTCACCAACATGCAGTGTTTCCTTGATTGAATTAGCTCTCACACCAATATTTGCGTCTAGAGCCTTTGCATTGAGGGCTATCTGAAAACGGCTGTGGCGCTGAAGTTGCCTGTGAATGTGGAGTTGGTGGCATGTGAAACCCGCATGTGGAGCATTCGTTTGTGTGGGATGCTCTACCAGGTTCATTCCTAGATAATGCACTCAAAGGGCACTAAGCATAGAGTGTGAAAACTGAGTTTCCTTGAGAGCTGCTTGGAAGCCTGATGGTGTGTGAGGTTAGTGAGCCAAATGGAGTTGTTCTCCCACAAGAACCTCTGGGCTGATCCTTCTTCAATATGCCCTTCACCAACCTGCAGTGTTTCCTTGATTGAATTAGCTCTCATACCAATATTTGAGTCTAGAGCCTTTGCATTGAGGGCTATCTGAAAATGGCTGTGGCGCTGAAGTTGCCTGTGAATGTGGAGTTGGTGGCATGTGAAACCCGCATGTGGAGCATTCGTTTGTGTGGGATGCTCACCAAGCTTCATTTCAGTCCTAGGCACTCAAAGGGCACTAAGCATAGAGTGTGAAAACTGAGTTTCCTTGAGAGCTGCTTGGAAGCCTGATGGTGTGTGAGGTTAGTGAGCCAAATGGAGTTGTTCTCCCACAAGAACCACTCGGCTGATCCTTCTTCAGTATGCCCTTCACCAACATGCAGTGTTTCCTTGATTGAATTAGCTCTCACACCAATATTTGCGTCTAGAGCCTTTGCATTGAGGGCTATCTGAAAACGGCTGTGGCGCTGAAGTTGCCTGTGAATGTGGAGTTGGTGGCATGTGAAACCCGCATGTGGAGCATTCGTTTGTGTGGGATGCTCTACCAGCCTCATTCCTAGATAATGCACTGAAAGGGCACTAAGCATAGAATGTGAAAACTGAGTTTCCTTGAGAGCTGCTTGGAAGCCTGATGCTATGTGAAGTCAGTGAGCCAATGGAGTTGTTCTCCCACAAGAACCACTCGGCTGATTCTTCTTCAATATGCCCTTCACCAACATGCAATGTTTCCTTGATTGAATTAGCTCTCACACCAATATTTGCATCTAGAGCCTTTGCATTGAGGGCTATCTGAAAACGGCTGTGGCGCTGAAGTTGCCTGTGAATGTGGAGTTGGTGGCATGTGAAACCCGCATTTGGAGCATTCGTTTGTGTGGGATGCTCTACCAGGCTCATTCCTAGATAATGCACTGAAAGGGCACTAAGCATAGAGTGTGAAAACTGAGTTTCCTTGAGAGCTGCTTGGAAGCCTGATGGTGTGTGAAGTTAGAGCCAAATGGAGTTGTTCTCCCACAAGAAGCACTTGGCTGATCCTTCTTCAATATGCCCTTCACCAACATGCAGTGTTTCCTAGATTGAATTAGCTCTCACACGAATACTTGTGTCTAGAGCCTTTGCATTGAGGGCTATCTGAAAACGGCTGTGGCGCGGAAGTTGCCTGTGAATGTGGAGTTGGTGGCATGTGAAACCCGCATGTGGAGCATTCGTTTGTGTGGGATGCTCACCAAGATTCATTTCAGTCCTAGGCACTCAAAGGGCACTAAGCATAGAGTGTGAAAACTGAGTTTCCTTAAGAGCTGCTTGGAAGCCTGATGGTGTGTGAAGTTAGTGAGCCAAATGGAGTTGTTCTATCACAAGAACCACTCGGCTGATCCTTCTTCAATATGCTCTTCAACAACATGCAGTGTGTCCTTGATTGTTTAGCTCTCACACCAATATTTGCGTCTAGAGCCTTTGCATTGAGGGCTATCTGAAAACGGCTGTGGCGCTGAAGTTGCCTGTGAATGTGGAGTTGGTGGCATGTGAAACCCGCATGTGGAGCATTCGTTTGTGTGGGATGCTCACCAAGCTTCATTTCAGTCCTAGGCACTCAAAGGGCACTAAGCATAGAGTGTGAAAACTGAGTTTCCTTGAGAGCTGCTTGGAAGCCTGAGGGTGTGTGAGATTAGTGAGTTAAATGGAGTTGTTCTCCCACAAGAACCACTCGGCTGATTCTTCTTCAATATGCCCTTCACCAACATGCAGTGTTTCCTTGATTGAATTAGCTCTCACACCAATATTTGCGTCTAGAGCCTTTGCATTGAGGGCTATCAGAAAACGGCTGTAACGCGGAAGTTGCCTGTGAATGTGGAGTTGGTGGCATGTGAAACCCGCATGTGGAGCATTCGTTTGTGTGGGATGCTCTACCAGGTTCATTCCTAGATAATGCACTCAAAGGGCACTAAGCATAGAGTGTGAAAACTGAGTTTACCTGAGAGCTGCTTGGAAGCCTGATGGTGTGTTTAGTTAGTGAGCCAAATGGAGTTGTTCTCCCACAAGAACCATTTGGCTGATCCTTCTTCAATATGCCCTTCTCCAACATGCAATGTTTCCTTGATTGAATTAGCTCTCACACCAATATTTGCGTCTAGAGCCTTTGCATTGAGGGCTATCTGAAAATAGCTGTGGCGCTGAATTTGCCTGTGAATGTGGAGTTGGTGGCATGTGAAACCCGCATGTGGAGCATTCGTTTGTGTGGGATGCTCTACCAGGCTCATTCCTAGATAATGCACTCAAAGGGCACTAAGCATAGAGTGTGAAAACTGAGTTTCCTTGAGAGCTGCTTGGAAGCCTGATGGTGTGTGAAGTCAGTGAGCCAAATGGAGTTGTTCTCCCACAAGAACCACTCGGCTGATTCTTCTTCAATATGCCCTTCACCAACATGCAATGTTTCCTTGATTGAATTAGCTCTCACACCAATATTTGCATCTAGAGCCTTTGCATTGAGGGCTATCTGAAAACGGCTGTGGCGCTGAAGTTGCCTGTGAATGTGGAGTTGGTGGCATGTGAAACCCGCATGTGGAGCATTCGTTTGTGTGGGATGCTCTACCAGGCTCATTCCTAGATAATGCACTCAAAGGGCACTAAGCATAGAGTGTGAAAACTGAGTTTCCTTGAGAGCTGCTTGGAAGCCTGATGGTGTGTGAAGTTAGTGAGCCAAATGGAGTTGTTCTCCCACAAAAAGCACTTGGCTGATCCTTCTTCAATATGCCCTTCACCAACATGCAGTGTTTCCTAGATTGAATTAGCTCTCACACCAATACTTGTGTCTAGAGCCTTTGCATTGAGGGCTATCTGAAAACGGCTGTGGCGCTGAAGTTGCCTGTGAATGTGGAGTTGGTGGCATGTGAAACCCGCATGTGGAGCATTCGTTTGTGTGGGATGCTCACCAAGATTCATTTCAGTCCTAGGCACTCAAAGGGCACTAAGCATAGAGTGTGAAAACTGAGTTTCCTTAAGAGCTGCTTGGAAGCCTGATGGTGTGTGAAGTTAGTGAGCCAAATGGAGTTGTTCTCCCACAAGAACCACTCGGCTGATCCTTCTTCAATATGCCCTTCTCCAACATGCAATGTTTCCTTGATTGAATTAGCTCTAACACCAATATTTGCCTCTAGAGCCTTTGCATTGAGGGCTATCTGAAAACGGCTGTGGCGCTGAAGTTGCCTGTGAATGTGGAGTTGGTGGCATGTGAAACACGCATGTGGAGCATTCGTTTGTGTGGGGTGCTCTACAAGATACATTTCAGTCCTAGGCACTCAAAGGGCACTAAGCATAGAGTGTGAAAACTGAGTTTCCTTGAGAGGTGCTTGGAAAACTGATGGTGTGTGAAGTTAGTGAGCCAAATGGAGTTGTTCTCCCACAAGAACCACTCGGCTGATCCTTCTTCAATATGCCCTTCACCAACATGCAGTGTTTCCTTGATTGAATAAGCTCTAACACCAATATTTGCGTCTAGAGCCTTTGCATTGAGGGCTATCTGAAAACGGATGTGGCACTGAAGTTGCCTGTGAATGTGGAGTTGGTGGCATGTGAAACCCGCATGTGGAGCATTCGTTTGTGTGGGATGCTCTACCAGTCTCATTACTAGATAATGCACTCAAAGGGCACTAAGCATAGAGTGTGAAAACTGAGTTTCCTTGAGAGCTGCTTGGAAGCCTGATGGTGTGTGAAGTTAGTGAGCCAAATGGAGTTGTTCTCCCACAAGAACCACTCGGCTGATCCTTCTTCTTCATGATGTCCTTCACCAACATGCAGTGTTTCCTTGATTGAATTAGCTCTCACACCAATATTTGCGTCTAGAGCCGTTGCATTGAGGGCTATCTGAAAACGGCTGTGGCGCTGAAGTTGCCTGTGAATGTGGAGTTGGTAGCATGTGAAACCCGCATGTGGAGCATTCGTTTGTGTGGGATGCTCACCAAGCTTCATTTCAGTCCTAGGCACTCAAAGGACACTAAGCATAGAGTGTGAAAACTGAGTTTCCTTGAGAGCTGCTTGGAAGCCTGATGGTGTGTGAAGTTAGTGAGCCAAATGGAGTTGTTCTCCCACAAGAACCACTCGGCTGATCCTTCTTCAATATGCCCTTCACCAACATGCAGTGTGTCCTTGATTGTTTAGCTCTCACACCAATATTTGCGTCTAGAGCCTTTGCATTGAGGGCTATCTGAAAACGGCTGTGGCGCTGAAGTTGCCTGTGAATGTGGAGTTGGTGGCATGTGAAACCCGCATGTGGAGCATTCGTTTGTGTGGGATGCTTACTAAGCTTCATTTCAGTCCCAGGCACTCAAAGGGAACTAAGCATAGAGTGTGAAAACTGAGTTTCCTTGAGAGCTGTTTGGAAGCTTGATGGTGTGTGAAGTTAGTGAGCCAAATGGAGTTGTTCTCCCACAAGAACCACTTGGCTGATCCTTCTTCAATATGCCCTTCACCAACATGCAGTGTTTCCTTGATTGAATTAGCTCTCACACCAATATTTGCGTCTAGAGCCTTTGCATTGAGGGCTATCTGAAACCGGTTGTGGCGCTGAAGTTGCCTGTGAATGTGGAGTTGGTGGCATGTGAAACCCGCATGTGGAGCATTCGTTTGTGTGGGATGCTCTACCAGGTTCATTCCTAGATAATGCACTCAAAGGGCACTAAGCATAGAGTGTGAAAACTGAGTTTCCTTGAGAGCTGCTTGGAAGCCTGATGGTGTGTGAGGTTAGTGAGCCAAATGGAGTTGTTCTCCCACAAGAACCACTCGGCTGATCCTTCTTCAGTATGCCCTTCACCAACATGCAGTGTTTCCTTGATTGAATTAGCTCTCACACCAATATTTGCGTCTAGAGCCTTTGCATTGAGGGCTATCTGAAAACGGCTGTGGCGCTGAAGTTGCCTGTGAATGTGGAGTTGGTGGCATGTGAAACCCGCATGTGGAGCATTCGTTTGTGTGGGATGCTCTACCAGGCTCATTCCTAGATAATGCACTCAAAGGGCACTAAGCATAGAGTGTGAAAACTGAGTTTCCTTGAGAGCTGCTTGGAAGCCTGATGGTGTGTGAAGTCAGTGAGCCAAATGGAGTTGTTCTCCCACAAGAACCACTCGGCTGATTCTTCTTCAATATGCCCTTCACCAACATGCAATGTTTCCTTGATTGAATTAGCTCTCACACCAATATTTGCATCTAGAGCCTTTGCATTGAGGGCTATCTGAAAACGGCTGTGGCGCTGAAGTTGCCTGTGAATGTGGAGTTGGTGGCATGTGAAACCCGCATGTGGAGCATTCGTTTGTGTGGGATGCTCTACCAGGCTCATTCCTAGATAATGCACTCAAAGGGCACTAAGCATAGAGTGTGAAAACTGAGTTTCCTTGAGAGCTGCTTGGAAGCCTGATGGTGTGTGAAGTTAGTGAGCCAAATGGAGTTGTTCTCCCACAAAAAGCACTTGGCTGATCCTTCTTCAATATGCCCTTCACCAACATGCAGTGTTTCCTAGATTGAATTAGCTCTCACACCAATACTTGTGTCTAGAGCCTTTGCATTGAGGGCTATCTGAAAACGGCTGTGGCGCTGAAGTTGCCTGTGAATGTGGAGTTGGTGGCATGTGAAACCCGCATGTGGAGCATTCGTTTGTGTGGGATGCTCACCAAGATTCATTTCAGTCCTAGGCACTCAAAGGGCACTAAGCATAGAGTGTGAAAACTGAGTTTCCTTAAGAGCTGCTTGGAAGCCTGATGGTGTGTGAAGTTAGTGAGCCAAATGGAGTTGTTCTCCCACAAGAACCACTCGGCTGATCCTTCTTCAATATGCCCTTCTCCAACATGCAATGTTTCCTTGATTGAATTAGCTCTAACACCAATATTTGCCTCTAGAGCCTTTGCATTGAGGGCTATCTGAAAACGGCTGTGGCGCTGAAGTTGCCTGTGAATGTGGAGTTGGTGGCATGTGAAACACGCATGTGGAGCATTCGTTTGTGTGGGGTGCTCTACAAGATACATTTCAGTCCTAGGCACTCAAAGGGCACTAAGCATAGAGTGTGAAAACTGAGTTTCCTTGAGAGGTGCTTGGAAAACTGATGGTGTGTGAAGTTAGTGAGCCAAATGGAGTTGTTCTCCCACAAGAACCACTCGGCTGATCCTTCTTCAATATGCCCTTCACCAACATGCAGTGTTTCCTTGATTGAATAAGCTCTAACACCAATATTTGCGTCTAGAGCCTTTGCATTGAGGGCTATCTGAAAACGGATGTGGCACTGAAGTTGCCTGTGAATGTGGAGTTGGTGGCATGTGAAACCCGCATGTGGAGCATTCGTTTGTGTGGGATGCTCTACCAGTCTCATTACTAGATAATGCACTCAAAGGGCACTAAGCATAGAGTGTGAAAACTGAGTTTCCTTGAGAGCTGCTTGGAAGCCTGATGGTGTGTGAAGTTAGTGAGCCAAATGGAGTTGTTCTCCCACAAGAACCACTCGGCTGATCCTTCTTCTTCATGATGTCCTTCACCAACATGCAGTGTTTCCTTGATTGAATTAGCTCTCACACCAATATTTGCGTCTAGAGCCGTTGCATTGAGGGCTATCTGAAAACGGCTGTGGCGCTGAAGTTGCCTGTGAATGTGGAGTTGGTAGCATGTGAAACCCGCATGTGGAGCATTCGTTTGTGTGGGATGCTCACCAAGCTTCATTTCAGTCCTAGGCACTCAAAGGACACTAAGCATAGAGTGTGAAAACTGAGTTTCCTTGAGAGCTGCTTGGAAGCCTGATGGTGTGTGAAGTTAGTGAGCCAAATGGAGTTGTTCTCCCACAAGAACCACTCGGCTGATCCTTCTTCAATATGCCCTTCACCAACATGCAGTGTGTCCTTGATTGTTTAGCTCTCACACCAATATTTGCGTCTAGAGCCTTTGCATTGAGGGCTATCTGAAAACGGCTGTGGCGCTGAAGTTGCCTGTGAATGTGGAGTTGGTGGCATGTGAAACCCGCATGTGGAGCATTCGTTTGTGTGGGATGCTTACTAAGCTTCATTTCAGTCCCAGGCACTCAAAGGGAACTAAGCATAGAGTGTGAAAACTGAGTTTCCTTGAGAGCTGTTTGGAAGCTTGATGGTGTGTGAAGTTAGTGAGCCAAATGGAGTTGTTCTCCCACAAGAACCACTTGGCTGATCCTTCTTCAATATGCCCTTCACCAACATGCAGTGTTTCCTTGATTGAATTAGCTCTCACACCAATATTTGCGTCTAGAGCCTTTGCATTGAGGGCTATCTGAAACCGGTTGTGGCGCTGAAGTTGCCTGTGAATGTGGAGTTGGTGGCATGTGAAACCCGCATGTGGAGCATTCGTTTGTGTGGGATGCTCTACCAGGTTCATTCCTAGATAATGCACTCAAAGGGCACTAAGCATAGAGTGTGAAAACTGAGTTTCCTTGAGAGCTGCTTGGAAGCCTGATGGTGTGTGAAGTTAGTAAGCCAAATGGAGTTGTTCTCCCACAAGAACCACTCGGCTGATTCTTCTTCAATATGCCCTTCACCAACATGCAGTGTTTCCTTGATTGAATTAGCTCTCACACCAATATTTGCGTCTAGAGCCTTTGCATTGAGGGCTATCTGAAAACGGCTGTGGCGCTGAAGTTGCCTGTGAATGTGGAGTTGGTGGCATGTGAAACCCGCATGTGGAGCATTCGTTTGTGTGGGATGCTCACCCAGCTTCATTTCAGTCCTAGGCACTGAAAGGGCACTAAGCATAGAGTGTGAAAACTGAGTTTCCTTGAGAGCTGCTTGGAAGCCTGATGGTGTGTGAGGTTAGTGAGCCAAATGGAGTTGTTCTCCACAAGAACCACTGGGCTGATCCTTCTTCAATATGCCCTTCACCAACATGCAGTGTTTCCTTGATTGAATTAGCTCTCACACCAATATTTGCGTCTAGAGCCTTTGCATTGAGGGCTATGTGAAAACGGCTGTGACGCTGAAGTTGCCTGTGAATGTGGAGTTGGTGGCATGTGAAACCCGCATGTGGAGCATTCGTTTGTGTGGGATGCTCACCAAGCTTCATTTCAGTCCTAGGCACTCAAAGGGCACTAAGCATAGAGTGTGAAAACTGAGTTTCCTTAAGAGCTGCTTGGAAGCCTGATGGTGTGTGAAGTTAGTGAGCCAAATGGAGTTGTTCTCCCACAAGAACCACTCGGCTGATTCTTCTTCAAGATGCCCTTCACCAACATGCAGTGTTTCCTTGATTGAATTAGCTCTCACACCAATATTTGCATCTAGAGCCGTTGCATTGAGGGCTATCTGAAAACGGTTGTGGCGCTGAAGTTGCCTGTGAATGTGGAGTTGGTGGCATGTGAAACCCGCATGTGGAGCATTCGTTTGTGTGGGATGCTCTACCAGGCTCATTCCTAGATAATGCACTGAAAGGGCACTAAGCATAGAGTGTGAAAACTGAGTTTCCTTGAGAGCTGCTTGAAAGCCTGAAGGTGTGTGAAGTTAGTGAGCCAAATGGAGTTGTTCTCCCACAAGAAACACTCGGCTGATTCTTCTTCAATATGCCCTTCACCAACATGCAATGTTTCCTTGATTGAATTAGCTCTCACACCAATATTTGCGTCTAGAGCCTTTGCATTGAGGGCTATCTGAAAACGGCTGTGGCGCTGAAGTTGCCTGTGAATGTGGAGTTGGTGGCATGTGAAACCCGCATGTGGAGCATTCGTTTGTGTGGGATGCTCTACCAGCTTCATTTCAGTCCTAGGCACTCAAAGGGCACTAAACATAGAGTGTGAAAACTGAGTTTCCTTGAGAGCTGCTTGGAAGCCTGAAGGTGTGTGAAGTTAGTGAGCCAAATGGAGTTGTTCTCCCACAAGAACCACTCGGCTGATCCTTCTTCAATATGCCCTTCACCAACATGCAGTGTTTCCTTGATTGAATTAGCTCTCACACCAATATTTGCTTCTAGAGCCTTTGCATTGAGGGCTATCTGAAAACGGCTGTGGCGCTGAAGTTGCCTGTGAATGTGGAGTTGGTGGCATGTGAAACCCGCATGTGGAGCATTCATTTGTGTGGGATGCTCACCAAGCTTCATTTCAGTCCTAGGCACTCAAAGGGCACTAAGCATAGAGTGTGAAAAGTGAGTTTCCTTGAGAGCTGCTTGGAAGCCTGATGGTATGTGAGGTTAGTGAGCCAAATGGAGTTGTTATTCAGAAGAACCACTGGGCTGATCCTTCTTCAATATGCCCTTCACCAACATGCAGTGTTTCCTTGATTGAATTAGGTCTCACACCAATATTTGCGTCTAGAGCCTTTGCATTGAGGGCTATCTGAAAACGGCTGTGGCGCTGAAGTTGTTTGTGAATGTGGAGTTGGTGGCATGTGAAACCCGCATGTGGAGCATTGGTTTGTGTGGGATGCTCTACCAGGTTCATTCCTAGATAATGCACTGAAAGGGTACTAAGCATAGAGTGTGAAAACTGAGTTTCCTTGAGAGCTGCTTGGAAGCCTGATGGTGTGTGAAGTTAGTGAGCCAAATGGAGTTGTTCTCCCACAAGAACCACTTGGCTGATCCTTCTTCAATATGCCCTTCACCAACATGCAGTGTTTCCTTGATTGAATTAGCTCTCACACCAATATTTGCGTCTAGAGCCTTTGCATTGAGGGCTATCTGAAAACGGCTGTGGCGCTGAAGTTGCCTGTGATTGTGGAGTTGGTGGCATGTGAAACCCGCATGTGGAGCATTGGTTTGTGTGGGATGCTCACCAAGCTTCATTTCAGTCCTAGGCACTCAAAGGGCACTAAGCATAGAGTGTGAAAACTGAGTTTCCTTGAGAGCTGCTTGGAAGCCTGACGGTGTGTGAAGTTAGTGAGCCAAATGGAGTTGTTCTCCCACAAGAACCACTGGGCTGATCCTTCTTCTTCAATATGCCCTTCACCAACATGCAGTGTTTCCTTGATTGAATTAGCTCTCACACCAATATTTGCGTCTAGAGCCTTTGCATTGAGGGCTATCTGAAAATGGCTGTGGAGCTGAAGTTGTCTGTGAATGTGGAGTTGGTGGCATGTGAAACCCGCATGTGGAGCATTCGTTTGTGTGGGATGCTCACCAAGCTTCATTTCAGTCCTAGGCACTCAAAGGGCACTAAGCATAGAGTGTGAAAACTGAGTTTCCTTGAGAGCTGCTTGGAAGCCTGAAGGTGTGTGAAGTTAGTGAGCCAAATGGAGTTGTTCTCCCACAAGAACCACTTGGCTGATCCTTCTTCAATATGCCCTTCACTAACATGCAGTTTTTCCTTGATTGAATTAGCTCTCACACCAATATTTGCGTCTAGAGCATTTGCATTGAGGTCTATCTGAAAACGGCTGTGGCGCTGAAGTTGCCTGTGAATGTGGAGTTGGTGGCATGTGAAACCCGCATGTGGAGCATTCGTTTGTGTGGGATGCTCACCAAGCTTCATTTCAGTCCTAGGCACTCAAAGGGCACTAAGCATAGAGTGTGAAAACTGAGTTTCCTTGAGAGCTGCTTGAAAGCCTGATGGTGTGTGAGGTTAGTGAGCCAAATGGAGTTGTTCTCCCACAAGAACCACTCGGCTGATCCTTCTTCAATATGCCCTTCACCAACATGCAGTGTTTCCTTGATTGAATTAGCTCTCACACCAATATTTGCTTCTAGAGCCTTTGCATTGAGGGCTATCTGAAAACGGCTGTGGCGCTGAAGTTGCCTGTGAATGTGGAGTTGGTGGCATGTGAAACCCGCATGTGGAGCATTCGTTTGTGTGGGATGTTCTACCAGGTTCATTCCTAGATAATGCACTGAAAGGGCACTAAGCATAGAGTGTGAAAACTGAGTTTCCTTGAGAGCTGCTTGAAAGCCTGAAGGTGTGTGAAGTTAGTGAGCCAAATGGAGTTGTTCTCCCACAAGAAACACTCGGCTGATTCTTCTTCAATATGCCCTTCACCAACATGCAATGTTTCCTTGATTGAATTAGCTCTCACACCAATATTTGCGTCTAGAGCCTTTGCATTGAGGGCTATCTGAAAACGGCTGTGGCGCTGAAGTTGCCTGTGAATGTGGAGTTGGTGGCATGTGAAACCCGCATGTGGAGCATTGGTTTGTGTGGGATGCTCACCAAGCTTCATTTCAGTCCTAGGCACTCAAAGGGCACTAAACATAGAGTGTGAAAACTGAGTTTCCTTGAGAGCTGCTTGGAAGCCTGAAGGTGTGTGAAGTTAGTGAGCCAAATGGAGTTGTTCTCCCACAAGAACCACACGGCTGATCCTTCTTCAATATGCCCTTCACCAACATGCAGTGTTTCCTTGATTGAATTAGCTCTCACACCAATATTTACTTCTAGAGCCTTTGCATTGAGGGCTATCTGAAAACGGCTGTGGCGCTGAAGTTGCCTGTGAATGTGGAGTTGGTGGCATGTGAAACCCGCATGTGGAGCATTCATTTGTGTGGGATGCTCACCAAGCTTCATTTCAGTCCTAGGCACTCAAAGGGCACTAAGCATAGAGTGTGAAAAGTGAGTTTCCTTGAGAGCTGCTTGGAAGCCTGATGGTATGTGAGGTTAGTGAGCCAAATGGAGTTGTTATTCAGAAGAACCACTGGGCTGATCCTTCTTCAATATGACCTTCACCAACATGCAGTGTTTCCTTGATTGAATTAGGTCTCACACCAATATTTGCGTCTAGAGCCTTTGCATTGAGGGCTATCTGAAAACGGCTGTGGCGCTGAAGTTGCCTGTGAATGTGGAGTTGGTGGCATGTGAAACCCGCATGTGGAGCATTGGTTTGTGTGGGATGCTCTACCAGGTTCATTCCTAGATAATGCACTGAAAGGGTACTAAGCATAGAGTGTGAAAACTGAGTTTCCTTGAGAGCTGCTTGGAAGGCTGATGGTGTGTGAAGTTAGTGAGCCAAATGGAGTTGTTCTCCCACAAGAACCACTTGGCTGATCCTTCTTCAATATGCCCTTCACCAACATGCAGTGTTTCCTTGATTGAATTAGCTCTCACACCAATATTTGCGTCTAGAGCCTTTGCATTGAGGGCTATCTGAAAACGGCTGTGGCGCTGAAGTTGCCTGTGAATGTGGAGTTGGTGGCATGTGAAACCCGCATGTGGAGCATTGATTTGTGTGGGATGCTCACCAAGCTTCATTTCAGTCCTAGGCACTCAAAGGGCACTAAGCATAGAGTGTGAAAACTGAGTTTCCTTGAGAGCTGCTTGGAAGCCTGATGGTGTGTGAAGTTAGTGAGCCAAATGGAGTTGTTCTCCCACAAGAACCACTGGGCTGATCCTTCTTCTTCAATATGCCCTTCACCAACATGCAGTGTTTCCTTGATTGAATTAGCTCTCACACCAATATTTGCGTCTAGAGCCTTTGCATTGAGGGCTATCTGAAAATGGCTGTGGAGCTGAAGTTGTCTGTGAATGTGGAGTTGGTGGCATGTGAAACCCGCATGTGGAGCATTCGTTTGTGTGGGATGCTCACCAAGCTTCATTTCAGTCCTAGGCACTCAAAGGGCACTAAGCATAGAGTGTGAAAACTGAGTTTCCTTGAGAGCTGCTTGGAAGCCTGAAGGTGTGTGAAGTTAGTGAGCCAAATGGAGTTGTTCTCCCACAAGAACCACTCGGCTGATCCTTCTTCAATATGCCCTTCACTAACATGCAGTTTTTCCTTGATTGAATTAGCTCTCACACCAATATTTGCGTCTAGAGCATTTGCATTGAGGGCTATCTGAAAACGGCTGTGGCGCTGAAGTTGCCTGTGAATGTGGAGTTGGTGGCATGTGAAACCCGCATGTGGAGCATTCGTTTGTGTGGGATGCTCACCAAGCTTCATTTCAGTCCTAGGCACTCAAAGGGCACTAAGCATAGAGTGTGAAAACTGAGTTTCCCTGAGAGCTGCTTGAAAGCCTGATGGTGTGTGAGGTTAGTGAGCCAAATGGAGTTGTTCTCCCACAAGAACCACTCGTCTGATTCTTCTTCAATATGCCCTTCACCAACATGCAGTGTTTCCTTGATTGAATGAGCTCTCACAACAATATTTGCATCTAGAGCCTTTGCATTGAAGGCTATCTGAAAACGGCTGTGGCGCTGAAGTTGCCTGTGAATGTGGAGTTGGTGGCATGTGAAACCCGCATGTGGAGCATTCGTTTGTGTGGGATGCTCTACAAGGCTCATTCCTAGATAATGCACTCAAAGGGCACTAAGCATAGAGTGTGAAAACTGAATTTCCCTGAGAGCTGCTTGGAAGCCTGATGGTGTGTGAAGTTAGTGAGCCAAATGGAGTTGTTCTCCCACAAGAACCACTCGGCTGATCCTTCTTCAATATGCCCTTCACCAACATGCAGTGTTACCTAGATTGAATTAGCTCTCACAGCAATATTTGCGTCTAGAGCCTTTGCATTGAGGGCTATGTGAAAACGGCTGTGGCGCTGAAGTTGCCTGTGAATGTGGAGTTGGTGGCATGTGAAACCCGCATGTGGAGCATTGGTTTGTGTGGGATGCTCTACCAGGCTCATTCCTAGATAATGCACTGAAAGGGCACTAAGCATAGAGTGTGAAAACTGAGTTTACCTGAGAGCTGCTTGGAAGCCTGATGGTGTGTGAAGTTAGTGAGCCAAATGGAGTTTTTCTCCCACAAGAACCACTCGGCTGATCCTTCTTCAATATGCCCTTCACCAACATGCAGTGTTACCTTGATTGAATTAGCTCTCACACCAATATTTGCGTCTAGAGCGTTTGCATTGAGGGCTATCTGAAAACGGCTGTGGCGCTGAAGTTACCTGTGAATGTGGAGTTGGTGGCATGTGAAACCCGCATGTGGAGCATTCGTTTGTGTGGGATGCTCACCAAGCTTCATTTCAGTCCTAGGCACTCAAAGGGCCCTAAGCATAGAGTGTGAAAACTGAGTTTCCTTGAGAGCTGCTTGGAAGCCTGATGGTGTGTGAAGTTAGTGACCCAAATGGAGTTGTTCTCCCACAAGAACCACTCGGCTGATCCTTCTTCAATATGCCCTTCACCAACATGCAGTGTTTCCTTGATTGAATTAGCTCTCACACCAATATTTGCGTCTAGAGCCAATGCATTGAGGGCTATCTGAAAACGGCTGTGGCGCTGAAGTTGCCTGTGAATGTGGAGTTGGTGGCATGTGAAACCCGCATGTGGAGCATTCGTTTGTGTGGGATGCTCACCAAGCTTCATTTCAGTCCTAGGCACTCAAAGGGCACTAAGCATAGAGTGTGAAAACCTGTTTACCTGAGAGCTCCTTGGAAGCCTGATGGTGTGTGAAGTTAGTGAGCCAAATGGAGTTGTTCTCCCACAAGAACCACTCGGCTGATCCTTCTTCAATATGGCCTTCACCAACATGCAGTGTTTCCTTGATTGAATTAGCTCTCACACCAATATTTGCGGTTAGAGCCTTTGCATTGAGGGCTACCTGAAACGGCTGTGGTGCTGAAGTTGCCTGTGAATGTGGAGTTGGTGGCATGTGAAACCCGCATGTGGAGCATTCGTTTGTGTGGGATGCTCTACCAGGCTCATTCCTAGATAATGCCCTCAAAGGGCACTAAGCATAGAGTGTGAAAACTGAGTTTCCTTGAGAGTTGCTTGGAAGCCTGATGGTGTGTGAAGTTAGTGAGCCAAATGGAGTTGTTCTCCCACAAGAAACACTCGGCTGATTCTTCTTCAATATGCCCTTCACCAACATGCAATGTTTCCTTGATTGAATTAGCTCTCACACCAATATTTGCGTCTAGAGCCTTTGCATTGAGGGCTATCTGAAAACGGCTGTGGCGCTGAAGTTGCCTGTGAATGTGGAGTTGGTGGCATGTGAAACCCGCATGTGGAGCATTCGTTTGTGTGGGATGCTCTACCAGCTTCATTTCAGTCCTAGGCACTCAAAGGGCACTAAACATAGAGTGTGAAAACTGAGTTTCCTTGAGAGCTGCTTGGAAGCCTGAAGGTGTGTGAAGTTAGTGAGCCAAATGGAGTTGTTCTCCCACAAGAACCACTCGGCTGATCCTTCTTCAATATGCCCTTCACCAACATGCAGTGTTTCCTTGATTGAATTAGCTCTCACACCAATATTTGCTTCTAGAGCCTTTGCATTGAGGGCTATCTGAAAACGGCTGTGGCGCTGAAGTTGCCTGTGAATGTGGAGTTGGTGGCATGTGAAACCCGCATGTGGAGCATTCATTTGTGTGGGATGCTCACCAAGCTTCATTTCAGTCCTAGGCACTCAAAGGGCACTAAGCATAGAGTGTGAAAAGTGAGTTTCCTTGAGAGCTGCTTGGAAGCCTGATGGTATGTGAGGTTAGTGAGCCAAATGGAGTTGTTATTCAGAAGAACCACTGGGCTGATCCTTCTTCAATATGCCCTTCACCAACATGCAGTGTTTCCTTGATTGAATTAGGTCTCACACCAATATTTGCGTCTAGAGCCTTTGCATTGAGGGCTATCTGAAAACGGCTGTGGCGCTGAAGTTGTCTGTGAATGTGGAGTTGGTGGCATGTGAAACCCGCATGTGGAGCATTGGTTTGTGTGGGATGCTCTACCAGGTTCATTCCTAGATAATGCACTGAAAGGGTACTAAGCATAGAGTGTGAAAACTGAGTTTCCTTGAGAGCTGCTTGGAAGCCTGATGGTGTGTGAAGTTAGTGAGCCAAATGGAGTTGTTCTCCCACAAGAACCACTTGGCTGATCCTTCTTCAATATGCCCTTCACCAACATGCAGTGTTTCCTTGATTGAATTAGCTCTCACACCAATATTTGCGTCTAGAGCCTTTGCATTGAGGGCTATCTGAAAACGGCTGTGGCGCTGAAGTTGCCTGTGATTGTGGAGTTGGTGGCATGTGAAACCCGCATGTGGAGCATTGGTTTGTGTGGGATGCTCACCAAGCTTCATTTCAGTCCTAGGCACTCAAAGGGCACTAAGCATAGAGTGTGAAAACTGAGTTTCCTTGAGAGCTGCTTGGAAGCCTGACGGTGTGTGAAGTTAGTGAGCCAAATGGAGTTGTTCTCCCACAAGAACCACTGGGCTGATCCTTCTTCTTCAATATGCCCTTCACCAACATGCAGTGTTTCCTTGATTGAATTAGCTCTCACACCAATATTTGCGTCTAGAGCCTTTGCATTGAGGGCTATCTGAAAATGGCTGTGGAGCTGAAGTTGTCTGTGAATGTGGAGTTGGTGGCATGTGAAACCCGCATGTGGAGCATTCGTTTGTGTGGGATGCTCACCAAGCTTCATTTCAGTCCTAGGCACTCAAAGGGCACTAAGCATAGAGTGTGAAAACTGAGTTTCCTTGAGAGCTGCTTGGAAGCCTGAAGGTGTGTGAAGTTAGTGAGCCAAATGGAGTTGTTCTCCCACAAGAACCACTTGGCTGATCCTTCTTCAATATGCCCTTCACTAACATGCAGTTTTTCCTTGATTGAATTAGCTCTCACACCAATATTTGCGTCTAGAGCATTTGCATTGAGGTCTATCTGAAAACGGCTGTGGCGCTGAAGTTGCCTGTGAATGTGGAGTTGGTGGCATGTGAAACCCGCATGTGGAGCATTCGTTTGTGTGGGATGCTCACCAAGCTTCATTTCAGTCCTAGGCACTCAAAGGGCACTAAGCATAGAGTGTGAAAACTGAGTTTCCTTGAGAGCTGCTTGAAAGCCTGATGGTGTGTGAGGTTAGTGAGCCAAATGGAGTTGTTCTCCCACAAGAACCACTCGGCTGATCCTTCTTCAATATGCCCTTAACCAACATGCAGTGTTTCCTTGATTGAATTAGCTCTCACACCAATATTTGCTTCTAGAGCCTTTGCATTGAGGGCTATCTGAAAACGGCTGTGGCGCTGAAGTTGCCTGTGAATGTGGAGTTGGTGGCATGTGAAACCCGCATGTGGAGCATTCGTTTGTGTGGGATGTTCTACCAGGTTCATTCCTAGATAATGCACTGAAAGGGCACTAAGCATAGAGTGTGAAAACTGAGTTTCCTTGAGAGCTGCTTGAAAGCCTGAAGGTGTGTGAAGTTAGTGAGCCAAATGGAGTTGTTCTCCCACAAGAAACACTCGGCTGATTCTTCTTCAATATTCCCTTCACCAACATGCAATGTTTCCTTGATTGAATTAGCTCTCACACCAATATTTGCGTCTAGAGCCTTTGCATTGAGGGCTATCTGAAAACGGCTGTGGCGCTGAAGTTGCCTGTGAATGTGGAGTTGGTGGCATGTGAAACCCGCATGTGGAGCATTGGTTTGTGTGGGATGCTCACCAAGCTTCATTTCAGTCCTAGGCACTCAAAGGGCACTAAACATAGAGTGTGAAAACTGAGTTTCCTTGAGAGCTGCTTGGAAGCCTGAAGGTGTGTGAAGTTAGTGAGCCAAATGGAGTTGTTCTCCCACAAGAACCACACGGCTGATCCTTCTTCAATATGCCCTTCACCAACATGCAGTGTTTCCTTGATTGAATTAGCTCTCACACCAATATTTACTTCTAGAGCCTTTGCATTGAGGGCTATCTGAAAACGGCTGTGGCGCTGAAGTTGCCTGTGAATGTGGAGTTGGTGGCATGTGAAACCCGCATGTGGAGCATTCATTTGTGTGGGATGCTCACCAAGCTTCATTTCAGTCCTAGGCACTCAAAGGGCACTAAGCATAGAGTGTGAAAAGTGAGTTTCCTTGAGAGCTGCTTGGAAGCCTGATGGTATGTGAGGTTAGTGAGCCAAATGGAGTTGTTATTCAGAAGAACCACTGGGCTGATCCTTCTTCAATATGACCTTCACCAACATGCAGTGTTTCCTTGATTGAATTAGGTCTCACACCAATATTTGCGTCTAGAGCCTTTGCATTGAGGGCTATCTGAAAACGGCTGTGGCGCTGAAGTTGCCTGTGAATGTGGAGTTGGTGGCATGTGAAACCCGCATGTGGAGCATTGGTTTGTGTGGGATGCTCTACCAGGTTCATTCCTAGATAATGCACTGAAAGGGTACTAAGCATAGAGTGTGAAAACTGAGTTTCCTTGAGAGCTGCTTGGAAGGCTGATGGTGTGTGAAGTTAGTGAGCCAAATGGAGTTGTTCTCCCACAAGAACCACTTGGCTGATCCTTCTTCAATATGCCCTTCACCAACATGCAGTGTTTCCTTGATTGAATTAGCTCTCACACCAATATTTGCGTCTAGAGCCTTTGCATTGAGGGCTATCTGAAAACGGCTGTGGCGCTGAAGTTGCCTGTGAATGTGGAGTTGGTGGCATGTGAAACCCGCATGTGGAGCATTGATTTGTGTGGGATGCTCACCAAGCTTCATTTCAGTCCTAGGCACTCAAAGGGCACTAAGCATAGAGTGTGAAAACTGAGTTTCCTTGAGAGCTGCTTGGAAGCCTGATGGTGTGTGAAGTTAGTGAGCCAAATGGAGTTGTTCTCCCACAAGAACCACTGGGCTGATCCTTCTTCTTCAATATGCCCTTCACCAACATGCAGTGTTTCCTTGATTGAATTAGCTCTCACACCAATATTTGCGTCTAGAGCCTTTGCATTGAGGGCTATCTGAAAATGGCTGTGGAGCTGAAGTTGTCTGTGAATGTGGAGTTGGTGGCATGTGAAACCCGCATGTGGAGCATTCGTTTGTGTGGGATGCTCACCAAGCTTCATTTCAGTCCTAGGCACTCAAAGTTCACTAAGCATAGAGTGTGAAAACTGAGTTTCCTTGAGAGCTGCTTGGAAGCCTGAAGGTGTGTGAAGTTAGTGAGCCAAATGGAGTTGTTCTCCCACAAGAACCACTCGGCTGATCCTTCTTCAATATGCCCTTCACTAACATGCAGTTTTTCCTTGATTGAATTAGCTCTCACACCAATATTTGCGTCTAGAGCATTTGCATTGAGGGCTATCTGAAAACGGCTGTGGCGCTGAAGTTGCCTGTGAATGTGGAGTTGGTGGCATGTGAAACCCGCATGTGGAGCATTCGTTTGTGTGGGATGCTCACCAAGCTTCATTTCAGTCCTAGGCACTCAAAGGGCACTAAGCATAGAGTGTGAAAACTGAGTTTCCCTGAGAGCTGCTTGAAAGCCTGATGGTGTGTGAGGTTAGTGAGCCAAATGGAGTTGTTCTCCCACAAGAACCACTCGTCTGATTCTTCTTCAATATGCCCTTCACCAACATGCAGTGTTTCCTTGATTGAATGAGCTCTCACAACAATATTTGCATCTAGAGCCTTTGCATTGAAGGCTATCTGAAAACGGCTGTGGCGCTGAAGTTGCCTGTGAATGTGGAGTTGGTGGCATGTGAAACCCGCATGTGGAGCATTCGTTTGTGTGGGATGCTCTACAAGGCTCATTCCTAGATAATGCACTCAAAGGGCACTAAGCATAGAGTGTGAAAACTGAATTTCCCTGAGAGCTGCTTGGAAGCCTGATGGTGTGTGAAGTTAGTGAGCCAAATGGAGTTGTTCTCCCACAAGAACCACTCGGCTGATCCTTCTTCAATATGCCCTTCACCAACATGCAGTGTTACCTAGATTGAATTAGCTCTCACAGCAATATTTGCGTCTAGAGCCTTTGCATTGAGGGCTATGTGAAAACGGCTGTGGCGCTGAAGTTGCCTGTGAATGTGGAGTTGGTGGCATGTGAAACCCGCATGTGGAGCATTGGTTTGTGTGGGATGCTCTACCAGGCTCATTCCTAGATAATGCACTGAAAGGGCACTAAGCATAGAGTGTGAAAACTGAGTTTACCTGAGAGCTGCTTGGAAGCCTGATGGTGTGTGAAGTTAGTGAGCCAAATGGAGTTTTTCTCCCACAAGAACCACTCGGCTGATCCTTCTTCAATATGCCCTTCACCAACATGCAGTGTTACCTTGATTGAATTAGCTCTCACACCAATATTTGCGTCTAGAGCGTTTGCATTGAGGGCTATCTGAAAACGGCTGTGGCGCTGAAGTTACCTGTGAATGTGGAGTTGGTGGCATGTGAAACCCGCATGTGGAGCATTCGTTTGTGTGGGATGCTCACCAAGCTTCATTTCAGTCCTAGGCACTCAAAGGGCCCTAAGCATAGAGTGTGAAAACTGAGTTTCCTTGAGAGCTGCTTGGAAGCCTGATGGTGTGTGAAGTTAGTGACCCAAATGGAGTTGTTCTCCCACAAGAACCACTCGGCTGATCCTTCTTCAATATGCCCTTCACCAACATGCAGTGTTTCCTTGATTGAATTGGCTCTCACACCAATATTTGCGTCTAGAGCCAATGCATTGAGGGCTATCTGAAAACGGCTGTGGCGCTGAAGTTGCCTGTGAATGTGGAGTTGGTGGCATGTGAAACCCGCATGTGGAGCATTCGTTTGTGTGGGATGCTCACCAAGCTTCATTTCAGTCCTAGGCACTCAAAGGGCACTAAGCATAGAGTGTGAAAACCTGTTTACCTGAGAGCTCCTTGGAAGCCTGATGGTGTGTGAAGTTAGTGAGCCAAATGGAGTTGTTCTCCCACAAGAACCACTCGGCTGATCCTTCTTCAATATGGCCTTCACCAACATGCAGTGTTTCCTTGATTGAATTAGCTCTCACACCAATATTTGCGGTTAGAGCCTTTGCATTGAGGGCTACCTGAAACGGCTGTGGTGCTGAAGTTGCCTGTGAATGTGGAGTTGGTGGCATGTGAAACCCGCATGTGGAGCATTCGTTTGTGTGGGATGCTCTACCAGGCTCATTCCTAGATAATGCCCTCAAAGGGCACTAAGCATAGAGTGTGAAAACTGAGTTTCCTTGAGAGTTGCTTGGAAGCCTGATGGTGTGTGAGGTTAGTGAGCCAAATGGAGTTGTTCTCCCACAAGAACCACTCGGCTGATGCTTCTTCAATATGCCCTTCACCAACATGCAGTGTTTCCTTGATTGAATTAGCTCTCACACCAATATTTGCGTCTAGAGCCTTTGCATTGAGTGCTATCTGAAAACGGCTGTGGCGCTGAAGTTGCCTGTGAATGTGGAGTTGGTGGCATGTGAAACCTGCATGTGGAGCATTCGTTTGTGTGGGATGCTCTACCAGGCTCATTCCCAGATAATGCACTGAAAGGGCACTAAGCATAGAGTGTGAAAACTGAGTTTCCTTGAGAGCTGCTTGGAAGCCTGATGGTGTGTGAAGTTAGTGAGCCAAATGGAGTTGTTCTCCCACAAGAACCACTCGGCTGATCCTTCTTCAATATGCCCTTCACCAACATGCAGTGTTTCCTTGATTGAATTAGCTCTCACACCAATATTTGCGTCTAGAGCCTTTGCATTGAGGGCTATCTGAAAACGGCTGTGGCGCTGAAGTTGCCTGTGAATGTGGAGTTGGTGGCATGTGAAACCCGCATGTGGAGCATTCGTTTGTGTGGGATGCTCACCAAGCTTCATTTCAGTCCTAGGCACTCAATGGGCACTAAGCATAGAGTGTGAAAACTGAGTTTCCTTGAGAGCTGCTTGGAAGCCTGATGGTGTGTGAAGTTAGTGAGCAAAATGGAGTTGTTCTCCCACAAGAACCACTTGGCTGATCCTTCTTCTTCAATATGCGCTTCACCAACATGCAGTGTTTCCTTGATTGAATTAGCTCTCACACCAATATTTGCGTCTAGAGCCTTTGCATTGAGGGCTATCTGAAAACGGCTGTGGCGCTGAAGTTGCCTGTGAATGTGGAGTTGGTGGCATGTGAAACCCGCATGTGGAGCATTCGTTTGTGTGGGATGCTCACCAAGCTTCATTTCAGTCCTAGGCACTCAAAGGGCACTAAGCATAGAGTGTGAAAACTGAGTTTCCTTGAGAGCTGCTTGGAAGCCTGATGGTGTGTGAAGTTAGTGAGCCAAATGGAGTTGTTCTCCCACAAGAACCACTCGGCTGATTCTTCTTCAATATGCCCTTCACCAACATGCAGTGTTTCCTTGATTGAATTGGCTCTCACACCAATATTTGCCTCTAGAGCCGTTGCATTGAGGGCTATGTGAAAACGGCTGTGGCGCTGAAGTTGCCTGTGAATGTGGAGTTGGTGGCATGTGAAACCTGCATGTGGAGCATTCGTTTGTGTGGGATGCTCACCAAGCTTCATTTCAGTCCTAGGCACTCAAAGGGCACTAAGCATAGAGTGTGAAAACTGAGTTTCCTTGAGAGCTGCTTGGAAGCCTGATGGTGTGTGAGGTTAGTTAGCCAAATGGAGTTGTTCTCCCACAAGAACCACTCGGCTGATCCTTCTTCAATATGCCCTTCACCAACATGCAGTGTTTCCTTGATTGAATTAGCTCTCACACCAATATTTGCGTCTAGAGCCTTTGCATTGAAGGCTATCTGAAAACGGCTGTGGCGCTGAAGTTGCCTGTGAATGTGGAGTTGGTGGCTTGTGAAACCCGCATGTGGAGCATTCGTTTGTGTGGGATGCTCTACCAGGCTCATTCCTAGATAATGCACTCAAAGGGCACTAAGCATAGAGTGTGAAAACTGAGTTTACCTGAGAGCTGCTTGGAAGCCTGATGGTGTGTGAAGTTAGTGAGCAAAATGGAGTTGTTCTCCCACAAGAACCACTCGGCTGATCCTTCTTCAATATGCCCTTCACCAACATGCAGTGTTTCCTTGATTGAATTAGCTCTCACACCAATATTTGCGTCTAGAGCCTTTGCATTGAGGGCTATCTGAAAACGGCTGTGGCGCTGAAGTTGCCTGTGAATGTGGAGTTGGTGGCATGTGAAACCCGCATGTGGAGCATTCGTTTGTGTGGGATGCTCACCAAGCTTCATTTCAGTCCTAGGCACTCAAAGGGCCCTAAGCATAGAGTGTGAAAACTAAGTTTCCTTGAGAGCTGCTTGGAAGCCTGATGGTGTGTGAAGGTAGTGAGCCAAATGGAGTTGTTCTCCCAAAAGAACCACTCGGCTGATCCTTCTTCAATATACCCTTCACCAACATGCAGTGTTTCCTTGATTGAATTAGCTCTCACACCAATATTTGCGTCTAGAGCCTTTGCATTGAGGGCTATCTGAAAACGGCTGTGGCGCTGAAGTTGCCTGTGAATGTGGAGTTGGTGGCATGTGAAACCTGCATGTGGAGCATTCGTTTGTGTGGGATGCTCTACCAGGCTCATTCCCAGATAATGCACTGAAAGGGCCCTAAGCATAGAGTGTGAAAACTGAGTTTCCTTGAGAGCTGCTTGGAAGCCTGATGGTGTGTGAAGTTAGTGAGCCAAATGGAGTTGTTCTCCCACAAGAACCACTCGGCTGATCCTTCTTCAATATACCCTTCACCAACATGCAGTGTTTCCTTGATTGAATTAGCTCTCACACCAATATTTGCGTCTAGAGCCTTTGCATTGAGGGCTATCTGAAAACGGCTGTGGCGCTGAAGTTGCCTGTGAATGTGGAGTTGGTGGCATGTGAAACCTGCATGTGGAGCATTCGTTTGTGTGGGATGCTCTACCAGGCTCATTCCCAGATAATGCACTGAAAGGGCACTAAGCATAGAGTGTGAAAACTGAGTTTCCTTGAGAGCTGCTTGGAAGCCTGATGGTGTGTGAAGTTAGTGAGCCAAATGGAGTTGTTCTCCCACAAGAACCACTCGGCTGATCCTTCTTCTTCAATATGCCCTTCACCAACATGCAGTGTTTCCTTGATTGAATTAGCTCTCACACCAATATTTGCGTCTAGAGCCTTTGCATTGAGGGCTATCTGAAAACGGCTGTGGCGCTGAAGTTGCCTGTGAATGTGGAGTTGGTGGCATGTGAAACCCGCATGTGGAGCATTCGTTTGTGTGGGATGCTCACCAAGCTTCATTTCAGTCCTAGGCACTCAAAGGGCACTAAGCATAGAGTGTGAAAACTGAGTTTCCTTGAGAGCTGCTTGGAAGCCTGATGGTGTGTGAAGTTAGTGAGCCAAATGGAGTTGTTCTCCCACAAGAACCACTCGGCTGATTCTTCTTCAATATGCCCTTCACCAACATGCAGTGTTTCCTTGATTGAATTGGCTCTCACACCAATATTTGCCTCTAGAGCCGTTGCATTGAGGGCTATCTGAAAACGGCTGTGGCGCTGAAGTTGCCTGTGAATGTGGAGTTGGTGGCATGTGAAACCTGCATGTGGAGCATTCGTTTGTGTGGGATGCTCACCAAGCTTCATTTCAGTCCTAGGCACTCAAAGGGCACTAAGCATAGAGTGTGAAAACTGAGTTTCCTTGAGAGCTGCTTGGAAGCCTGATGGTGTGTGAGGTTAGTTAGCCAAATGGAGTTGTTCTCCCACAAGAACCACTCGGCTGATCCTTCTTCAATATGCCCTTCACCAACATGCAGTGCTTCCTTGATTGAATTAGCTCTCACACCAATATTTGCGTCTAGAGCCTTTGCATTGAAGGCTATCTGAAAACGGCTGTGGCGCTGAAGTTGCCTGTGAATGTGGAGTTGGTGGCTTGTGAAACCCGCATGTGGAGCATTCGTTTGTGTGGGATGCTCTACCAGGCTCATTCCTAGATAATGCACTCAAAGGGCACTAAGCATAGAGTGTGAAAACTGAGTTTCCCTGAGAGCTGCTTGGAAGCCTGATGGTGTGTGAAGTTAGTGAGCCAAATGGAGTTTTTCTCCCACAAGAACCACTCGGCTGATCCTTCTTCAATATGCCCTTCACCAACATGCAGTGTTACCTTGATTGAATTAGCTCTCACACCAATATTTGCGTCTAGAGCCTTTGCATTGAGTGCTATCTGAAAACGGCTGTGGCGCTGAAGTTGCCTGTGAATGTGGAGTTGGTGGCATGTGAAACCCGCATGTGGAGCATTCGTTTGTGTGGGATGCTCTACCAGGCTCATTCCCAGATAATGCACTGAAAGGGCACTAAGCATAGAGTGTGAAAACTGAGTTTACCTGAGAGCTGCTTGGAAGCCTGATGGTGTGTGAAGTTAGTGAGCCAAATGGAGTTGTTCTCCCACAAGAACCACTCGGCTGATCCTTCTTCAATATGCCCTTCACCAACATGCAGTGTTCCCTTGATTGAATTAGCTCTCACACCAATATTTGCGTCTAGAGCCTTTGCATTGAGGGCTATCTGAAAACGGCTGTGGCGCTGAAGTTGCCTGTGAATGTGGAGTTGGTGGCATGTGAAACCCGCATTTGGAGCATTCGTTTGTGTGGGATGCTCACCAAGCTTCATTTCAGTCCTAGGCACTCAAAGGGCACTAAGCATAGAGTGTGAAAACTGAGTTTACCTGAGAGCTGCTTGGAAGCCTGATGGTGTGTGAAGTTAGTGAGCCAAATGGAGTTTTTCTCCCACAAGAACCACTCGGCTGATCCTTCTTCAATATGCCCTTCACCAACATGCAGTGTTACCTTGATTGAATTAGCTCTCACACCAATATTTGCCTCTAGAGCCTTTGCATTGAGGGCTATCTGAAAACGGCTGTGGCGCTGAAGTTGCCTGTGAATGTGGAGTTGGTGGCATGTGAAACCCGCATGTGGAGCATTCGTTTGTGTGGGATGCTCACCAAGCTTCATTTCAGTCCTAGGCACTCAAAGGGCACTAAGCATAGAGTGTGAAAACTGAGTTTCCTTGAGAGCTGCTTGGAAGCCTGATGGTGTGTGAAGTTAGTGAGCCAAATGGAGTTGTTCTCCCACAAGAACCACTCGGCTGATCCTTCTTCAATATGCCCTTCACCAACATGCAGTGTTTCCTTGATTGAATTAGCTCTCACACCAATATTTGCGTCTAGAGCCTTTGCATTGAGGGCTATCTGAAAACGGCTGTGGCGCTGAAGTTGCCTGTGAATGTGGAGTTGGTGGCATGTGAAACCTGCATGTGGAGCATTCGTTTGTGTGGGATGCTCTACCAGGCTCATTCCCAGATAATGCACTGAAAGGGCACTAAGCATAGAGTGTGAAAACTGAGTTTCCTTGAGAGCTGCTTGGAAGCCTGATGGTGTGTGAAGTTAGTGAGCCAAATGGAGTTGTTCTCCCACAAGAACCACTCGGCTGATCCTTCTTCAATATGCCCTTCACCAACATGCAGTGTTTCCTTGATTGAATTAGCTCTCACACCAATATTTGCGTCTAGAGCCTTTGCATTGAGGGCTATCTGAAAACGGTTGTGGCGCTGAAGTTGCCTGTGAATGTGGAGTTGGTGGCATGTGAAACCCGCATGTGGAGCATTCGTTTGTGTGGGATGCTCACCAAGCTTCATTTCAGTCCTAGGCACTCAAAGGGCACTAAGCATAGAGTGTGAAAACTGAGTTTCCTTGAGAGCTGCTTGGAAGCCTGATGGTGTGTGAAGTTAGTGAGCCAAATGGAGTTGTTCTCCCACAAGAACCACTCGGCTGATCCTTCTTCAATATGCCCTTCACCAACATGCAGTGTTTCCTTGATTGAATTAGCTCTCACACCAATATTTGCGTCTAGAGCCTTTGCATTGAGGGCTATCTGAAAACGGCTGTGGCGCTGAAGTTGCCTGTGAATGTGGAGTTGGTGGCATGTGAAACCCGCATGTGGAGCATTCGTTTGTGTGGGATGCTCACCAAGCTTCATTTCAGTCCTAGGCACTCAAAGGGCACTAAGCATAGAGTGTGAAAACTGAGTTTCCTTGAGAGCTGCTTGGAAGCCTGATGGTGTGTGAAGTTAGTGAGCCAAATGGAGTTGTTCTCCCACAAGAACCACTCGGCTGATCCTTCTTCAATATGCCCTTCACCAACATGCAGTGTTTCCTTGATTGAATTGGCTCTCACACCAATATTTGCCTCTAGAGCCGTTGCATTGAGGGCTATCTGAAAACGGCTGTGGCGCTGAAGTTGCCTGTGAATGTGGAGTTGGTGGCATGTGAAACCTGCATGTGGAGCATTCGTTTGTGTGGGATGCTCACCAAGCTTCATTTCAGTCCTAGGCACTCAAAGGGCACTAAGCATAGAGTGTGAAAACTGAGTTTCCTTGAGAGCTGCTTGGAAGCCTGATGGTGTGTGAAGTTAGTGAGCCAAATGGAGTTGTTCTCCCACAAGAACCACTCGGCTGATCCTTCTTCAATATGCCCTTCACCAACATGCAGTGCTTCCTTGATTGAATTAGCTCTCATACCAATATTTGCGTCTAGAGCCTTTGCATTGAAGGCTATCTGAAAACGGCTGTGGCTCTGAAGTTGCCTGTGAATGTGGAGTTGGTGGCTTGTGAAACCCGCATGTGGAGCATTCGTTTGTGTGGGATGCTCACCAAGCTTCATTTCAGTCCTAGGCACTCAAAGGGCACTAAGCATAGAGTGTGAAAACTGAGTTTCCTTGAGAGCTGCTTGGAAGCCTGATGGTGTGTGAAGTTAGTGAGCCAAATGGAGTTGTTCTCCCACAAGAACCACTCGGCTGATCCTTCTTCAATATACCCTTCACCAACATGCAGTGTTTCCTTGATTGAATTAGCTCTCACACCAATATTTGCGTCTAGAGCCTTTGCATTGAGGGCTATCTGAAAACGGCTGTGGCGCTGAAGTTGCCAGTGAATGTGGAGTTGGTGGCATGTGAAACCTACATGTGGAGCATTCGTTTGTGTGGGATGCTCTACCAGGCTCATTCCTAGATAATGCACTGAAAGGGCACTAAGCATAGAGTGTGAAAACTGAGTTTCCTTGAGAGCTGCTTGGAAGCCTGATGGTGTGTGAGGTTAGTGAGCCAAATGGAGTTGTTCTCCCACAAGAACCACTCGGCTGATCCTTCTTCTTCAATATGCCCTTCACCAACATGCAGTATTTCCTTGATTGAATTAGCTCTCACACCAATATTTGCGTCTAGAGCCTTTGCATTGAGGGCTATCTGAAAACGGCTGTGGCGCTGAAGTTGCCTGTGAATGTGGAGTTGGTGGCATGTGAAACCCGCATGTGGAGCATTCGTTTGTGTGGGATGCTCACCAAGCTTCATTTCAGTCCTAGGCACTCAAAGGGCACTAAGCATAGAGTGTGAAAACTGAGTTTCCTTGAGAGCTGCTTGGAAGCCTGATGGTGTGTGAAGTTAGTGAGCCCAATGGAGTTGTTCTCCCACAAGAACCACTCGGCTGATCCTTCTTCAATATGCCCTTCACCAACATGCAGTGTTTCCTTGATTGAATTAGCTCTCACACCAATATTTGCGTCTAGAGCCTTTGCATTGAGGGCTATCTGAAAACGGCTGTGGCGCTGAAGTTGCCTGTGAATGTGGAGTTGGTGGCATGTGAAACCCGCATGTGGAGCATTCGTTTGTGTGGGATGCTCATCAAGCTTCATTTCAGTCCTAGGCACTCAAAGGGCACTAAGCATAGAGTGTGAAAAGTGAGTTTCCTTGAGAGCTGCTTGGAAGCCTGATGGTGTGTGAAGTTAGTGAGCCAAATGGAGTTGTTCTCCCACAAGAACCACTTGGCTGATTCTTCTTCAATATGCCCTTCACCAACATGCAGTGTTTCCTTGATTGAATTAGCTCTCACACCAATATTTGCGTCTAGAGCCTTTGCATTGAGGGCTATCTGAAAACGGCTGTGGCGCTGAAGTTGCCTGTGAATGTGGAGTTGGTGGCATGTGAAACCCGCATGTGGAGCATTCGTTTGTGTGGGATGCTCATCAAGCTTCATTTCAGTCCTAGGCACTCAAAGGGCACTAAGCATAGAGTGTGAAAAGTGAGTTTCCTTGAGAGCTGCTTGGAAGCCTGATGGTGTGTGAAGTTAGTGAGCCAAATGGAGTTGTTCTCCCACAAGAACCACTCGGCTGATTCTTCTTCAATATGCCCTTCACCAACATGCAGTGTTTCCTTGATTGAATTGGCTCTCACACCAATATTTGCCTCTAGAGCCGTTGCATTGAGGGCTATCTGAAAACGGCTGTGGCGCTGAAGTTGCCTGTGAATGTGGAGTTGGTGGCATGTGAAACCTGCATGTGGAGCATTCGTTTGTGTGGGATGCTCACCAAGCTTCATTTCAGTCCTAGGCACTCAAAGGGCACTAAGCATAGAGTGTGAAAACTGAGTTTCCTTGAGAGCTGCTTGGAAGCCTGATGGTGTGTGAGGTTAGTGAGCCAAATGGAGTTGTTCTCCCACAAGAACCACTCGGCTGATCCTTCTTCAATATGCCCTTCACAACATGCAGTGTTTCCTTGATTGAATTAGCTCTCACACCAATATTTGCATCTAGAGCCTTTGCATTGAAGGCTATCTGAAAACGGCTGTGGCGCTGAAGTTGCCTGTGAATGTGGAGTTGGTGGCATGTGAAACCCGCATGTGGAGCATTCGTTTGTGTGGGATGCTCTACCAGGCTCATTCCTAGATAATGCACTCAAAGGGCACTAAGCATAGAGTGTGAAAACTGAGTTTCCCTGAGAGCTGCTTGGAAGCCTGATGGTGTGTGAAGTTAGTGAGCAAAATGGAGTTGTTCTCCCACAAGAACCACTCGGCTGATTCTTCTTCAATATGCCCTTCACCAACATGCAGTGTTTCCTTGATTGAATTAGCTCTCACACCAATATTTGCGTCTAGAGCCTTTGCATTGAGGGCTATCTGAAAACGGCTGTGGCGCTGAAGTTGCCTGTGAATGAGGAGTTGGTGGCATGTGAAACCTGCATGTGGAGCATTCGTTTGTGGGGGATGCTCTACCAGGCTCATTCCTAGATAATGCACTGAAAGGGCACTAAGCATAGAGTGTGAAAACTGAGTTTACCTGAGAGCTGCTTGGAAGCCTGATGGTGTGTGAAGTTAGTGAGCCAAATGGAGTTTTTCTCCCACAAGAACCACTCGGCTGATCCTTCTTCAATATGCCCTTCACCAACATGCAGTGTTACCTTGATTGAATTAGCTCTCACACCAATATTTGCGTCTAGAGCCTTTGCATTGAGGGCTATCTGAAAACGGCTGTGGCGCTGAAGTTGCCTGTGAATGTGGAGTTGGTGGCATGTGAAACCCGCATGTGGAGCATTCGTTTGTGTGGGATGCTCACCAAGCTTCATTTCAGTCCTAGGCACTCAAAGGGCACTAAGCATAGAGTGTGAAAACTGAGTTTCCTTGAGAGCTGCTTGGAAGCCTGATGGTGTGTGAAGTTAGTGAGCCAAATGGAGTTGTTCTCCCACAAGAACCACTCGGCTGATCCTTCTTCAATATGCCCTTCACCAACATGCAGTGTTTCCTTGATTGAATTAGCTCTCACACCAATATTTGCGTCTAGAGCCTTTGCATTGAGGGCTATCTGAAAACGGCTGTGGCGCTGAAGTTGCCTGTGAATGTGGAGTTTGTGGCATGTGAAACCCGCATGTGGAGCATTCGTTTGTGTGGGATGCTCACCAAGCTTCATTTCAGTCCTAGGCACTCAAAGGGCACTAAGCATAGAGTGTGAAAACTGAGTTTCCTTGAGAGCTGCTTGGAAGCCTGATGGTGTGTGAAGTTAGTGAGCCAAATGGAGTTGTTCTCCCACAAGAACCACTCGGCTGATCCTTCTTCAATATGCCCTTCACCAACATGCAGTGTTTCCTTGATTGAATTAGCTCTCACACCAATATTTGCGTCTAGAGCCTTTGCATTGAAGGCTATCTGAAAACGGCTGTGGCGCTGAAGTTGCCTGTGAATGTGGAGTTGGTGGCTTGTGAAACCCGCATGTGGAGCATTCGTTTGTGTGGGATGCTCTACCAGGCTCATTCCTAGATAATGCACTCAAAGGGCACTAAGCATAGAGTGTGAAAACTGAGTTTCCCTGAGAGCTGCTTGGAAGCCTGATGGTGTGTGAAGTTAGTGAGCAAAATGGAGTTGTTCTCCCACAAGAACCACTCGGCTGATCCTTCTTCAATATGCCCTTCACCAACATGCAGTGTTTCCTTGATTGAATTAGCTCTCACACCAATATTTGCGTCTAGAGCCTTTGCATTGAGGGCTATCTGAAAACGGCTGTGGCGCTGAAGTTGCCTGTGAATGTGGAGTTGGTGGCATGTGAAACCCGCATGTGGAGCATTCGTTTGTGTGGGATGCTCTACCAGGCTCATTCCTAGATAATGCACTCAAAGGGCACTAAGCATAGAGTGTGAAAACTGAGTTTCCCTCAGAGTTGCTTGGAAGCCCGATGGTGTGTGAAGTTAGTGAGCCAAATGGAGTTGTTCTCCCACAAGAACCACTCGGCTGATCCTTCTTCAATATGCCCTTCACCAACATGCAGTGTTTCCTTGATTGAATTAGCTCTCACACCAATATTTGCGTCTAGAGCCTTTGCATTGAGGGCTACCTGAAAACGGCTGTGGCGCTGAAGTTGCCTGTGAATGTGGAGTTGGTGGCATGTGAAACCCGCATGTGGAGCATTGGTTTGTGTGGAATGGTCTACCAGGTTCTTTCCTAGATAATGCACTGAAAGAGCACTAAGCATAGAGTGTGAAAACTGAGTTTCCTTGAGAGCTGCGTGGAAGCCTGATGGTGTGTGAAGTTAGTGAGCCAAATGCAGTTGTTCTCCCACAAGAACCACTTTGCTGATTCTTCTTCAATATGCCCTTTACCAACATGCAGTGTTTCCTTTATTGAATTAGCTCTCACACCAATATTTGCGTCTAGAGCCTTTGCATTGAGGGCTCTCTGAAAACGGCTGTGGCGCTGAAGTTGCCTGTGAATGCGGAGTTGGTGGCATGTGAAACCCGCATGTGGAGCATTCGTTTGTGTGGGATGCTCACCAAGCTTCATTTCAGTCCTAGGCATTCAAAGGGCACTAAGCATAGAGTGTGACAACTGAGTTTCCCTGAGAGCTGCTTGGAAGCCTGATGGTGTGTGAAGTTAGTGAGCCAAATGGAGTTGTTCTCCCACAAGAACCACTCGGCTGATCCTTCTTCAATATGCCCTTCACCAACATGCAGTGTTTCCTTGATTGAATTAGCTCTCACACCAATATTTGCCTTTGCATTGAGGGCTATCTGAAAACGGCTGTGGCGCTGAAGTTGCTTGTGAATGCGGAGTTGGTGGCATGTGAAACCTGCATGTGGAGCATTCGTTTGTGTGGGATGCTCACCAAGCTTCATTTCAGTACTAGGCACTCAAAGGGCACTAAGCATAGAGTGTGAAAACTGAGTTTCCTTGAGAGCTGCTTGGAAGCCTGATGGTGTGTGAAGTTAGTGAGCCAAATGGAGTTGTTCTCCCACAAGAACCACTCGGCTGATCCTTCTTCAATATGCCCTTCACCAACATGCAGTGTTTCCTTGATTGAATTAGCTCTCACACCAATATTTGCGTCTAGAGCCTTTGCATTGAGGGCTATGTGAAAATGGCTGTGGCGCTGAAGTTGCCTGTGAATGTGGAGTTGGTGGCATGTGAAACCCGCATGTGGAGCATTCGTTTGTGTGGGATGCTCTACCAGGTTCATTCCTAGATAATGCACTGAAAGAGCACTAAGCATAGAGTGTGAAAACTGAGTTTCCTTGAGAGCTGCTTGGAAGCTTGATGGTGTGTGAAGTTAGTGAGCCAAATGGAGTTGTTCTCCCACAAGAACCACTCGGCTGATTCTTCTTCAATATGCCCTTCACCAACATGCAGTGTTTCCTTGATTGAATTAGCTCTCACACCACTATTTGCGTCTAGAGCCTTTGCATTGAGGGCTATGTGAAAACGGCTGTGGCGCTGAAGTTGCCTGTGAATGTGGAGTTGGTGGCATGTGAAACCCGCATGTGGAGCATTCGTTTGTGTGGGATGCTCACCAAGCTTCATTTCAGTCCTAGGCACTCAAAGGGCACTAAGCATAGAGTGTGAAAACTGAGATTCCTTGAGAGCTGTTTGGAAGCCTGATGGTGTGTGAGGTTAGTGAGCAAAATGGAGTTGTTCTCCCACAAGAACCACTCGGCTGATTCTTCTTCAATATGCCCTTCACCAACATGCAGTGTTTCCTTGATTGAATTAGCTCTCACACCAATATTTGCATCTAGAGCCTTTGCATTGAGGGCTATCTGAAAACGGCTGTGGCGCTGAAGTTGCCTGTGAATGTGGAGTTTGTGGCATGTGAAACCCGCATGTGGAGCATTCGTTTGTGTGGAATGCTCTTCAAGGTTCATTCCTAGATAATGCACTGAAAGAGCACTAAGCATAGAGTGTGAAAACTGAGTTTCCTTGAGAGCTGCTTGGAAGCCTGAAGGTGTGTGAAGTTAGTGAGCCAAATGGAGTTGTTCTCCCACAAGAACCACTCGGCTGATCCTTCTTCAATATGCCCTTCACCAACATGCAGTGTTTCCTTGATTGAATTAGCTCTCACACCAATATTTGCGTCTAGAGCCTTTGCATTGAGGGCTACCTGAAAACGGCTGTGGCGCTGAAGTTGCCTGTGAATGTGGAGTTGGTGGCATGTGAAACCCGCATGTGGAGCATTGGTTTGTGTGGAATGGTATACCAGGTTATTTCCTAGATAATGCACTGAAAGAGCACTAAGCATAGAGTGTGAAAACTGAGTTTCCTTGAGAGCTGCGTGGAAGCCTGAAGGTGTGTGAAGTTAGTGAGCCAAATGCAGTTGTTCTCCCACAAGAACCACTCGGCTGATTCTTCTTCAATATGCCCTTTACCAACATGCAGTGTTTCCTTGATTGAATTAGCTCTCACACCAATATTTGCGTCTAGAGCCTTTGCATTTAGGGCTTTCTGAAAACGGCTGTGGCGCTGAAGTTGCCTGTGAATGCGGAGTTGGTGGCATGTGAAACCCGCATGTGGAGCATTCGTTTGTGTGGGATGCTCACCAAGCTTCATTTCAGTCCTAGGCATTCAAAGGGCACTAAGCATAGAGTGTGAAAACTGAGTTTCCTTGAGAGCTGCTTGGAAGCCTGATGGTGTGTGAAGTTAGTGAGCCAAATGGAGTTGTTCTCCCACAAGAACCACTAGGCTGATCCTTCTTCAATATGCCCTTCACCAACATGCAGTGTTTCCTTGATTGAATTAGCTCTCACACCAATATTTGCATCTAGAGCCTTTGCATTGAGGGCTATCTGAAAACGGCTGTGGCGCTGAAGTTGCCTGTGAATGTGGAGTTGGTGGCATGTGAAACCCGCATGTGGAGCATTCGTTTGTGTGGAATGCTCTTCCAGGTTCATTCCTAGATAATGCACTGAAAGAGCACTAAGCATAGAGTGTGAAAACTGAGTTTCCTTGAGAGCTGCTTGGAAGCCTGAAGGTGTGTGAAGTTAGTGAGCCAAATGGAGTTGTTCTCCCACAAGAACCACTCGGCTGATCCTTCTTCAATATGCCCTTCACCAACATGCAGTGTTTCCTTGATTGAATTAGCTCTCACACCAATATTTGCGTCTAGAGCCTTTGTATTTAGGGCTATCTGAAAATGGCTGTGGCGCTGAAGTTGCCTGTGAATGTGGAGTTTGTGGCATGTGAAACCCGCATGTGGAGCATTCGTTTGTGTGGAATGCTCTACCAGGTTCATTCCTAGATAATGCACTGAAAGAGCACTAAGCATAGAGTGTGAAAACTGAGTTTCTTTGAGAGCTGCTTGGAAGCCTGATGGTGTGTGAAGTTAGTTTGCCAAATGCAGTTGTTCTCCCACAAGAACTACTCGGCTGATCCTTCTTCAATATGCCCTTCACCAACATGCAGTGTTTCCTTGATTGAATTAGCTCTCACACCAATATTTGCGTCTAGAGCCTTTGCATTGAGGGCTATGTGAAAACGGCTGTGGCGCTGAAGTTGCCTGTGAATGTGGAGTTGGTGGCATGTGAAACCCGCATGTGGAGCATTCGTTTGTGTGGGATGCTCTACCAGGTTCATTCCTAGATAATGCACTCAAAGGGCACTAAGCATAGAGTGTGAAAACTGAGTTTCCTTGAGAGCTGCTTGGAAGCCTGATGGTGTGTGAAGTTAGTGAGCCAAATGGAGTTGTTCTCCCACAAGAACCACTCGGCTGATTCTTCTTCAATATGCCCTTCACCAACATGCAGTGTTTCCTTGATTGAATTAGCTCTCACACCAATATTTGCGTCTAGAGCCTTTGCATTGAGGGCTATCTGAAAACGGCTGTGGCGCTGAAGTTGCCTGTGAATGTGGAGTTGGTGGCATGTGAAACCCGCATGTGGAGCATTCGTTTGTGTGGGATGCTCACCAAGCTTCATTTCAGTCCTAGGCACTCAAAGGGCACTAAGCATAGAGTGTGAAAACTGAGTTTCCTTGAGAGCTGCTTGGAAGCCTGATGGTGTGTGAAGTTAGTGAGCCAAATGGAGTTGTTCTCCCACAAGAACCACTCGGCTGATCCTTCTTCAATATGCCCTTCACTAACATGCAGTGTTTCCTTGATTGAATTAGCTCTCACACCAATATTTGCGTTTAGAGCCTTTGCATTGAGTGCTCTCTGAAAATGGCTGTGGCGCTGAAGTTGCCTGTGAATGTGGAGTTGGTGGCATGTGAAACCCGCATGTGGAGCATTCGTTTGTGTGGGATGCTCTACCAGGCTCATTCCTAGATAATGCACTGAAAGGGCACTAAGCATAGAGTGTGAAAACTGAGTTTCTCTGAGAGCTGCTTGGAAGCCTGATGGTGTGTGAAGTTAGTGAGCCAAATGGAGTTGTTCTCCCACAAGAACCACTCGGCTGATCCTTCTTCAATATGCCCTTCACCAACATGCAGTGTTTCCTAGATTGAATTAGCTCTCACACCAATATTTGCGTCTAGAGCCTTTGCATTGAGGGCTATCTGAAAACGGATGCGGCGCTGAAGTTGCCTGTGAATGTGGAGTTGGTGGCATGTGAAACCCGCATGTGGAGCATTCGTTTGTGTGGGATGCTCTACCAGGTTCATTCCCAGATAATGCACTGAAAGGGCACTAAGCATAGAGTGTGAAAACTGAGTTTCCTTGAGAGCTGCTTGGAAGCCTGATGGTGTGTGAAGTTAGTGAGCCAAATGGAGTTGTTCTCCCACAAGAACCACTCGGCTGATTCTTCTTCAATATGCCCTTCACCAACATGCAGTGTTTCCTTGATTGAATTAGCTCTCACACCAATATTTGCGTGTAGAGCCTTTGCATTGAGGGCTATCTGAAAACGGCTGTGGCGCTGAAGTTGCCTATGAATGTGGAGTTGGTGGCATGTGAAACCTGCATGTGGAGCATTCGTTAGTGTGGGATGCTCACCAAGCTTCATTTCAGTCCTAGGCACTCAAAGGGCACTAAGCATAGAGTGTGAAAACTGAGTTTCCTTGAGAGCTGCTTGGAAGCCTGATGGTGTGTGAAGTTAGTGAGCCAAATGGAGTTGTTCTCCCACAAGAACCACTTGGCTGATTCTTCTTCAATATGCCCTTCACCAACATGCAGTGTTTCCTTGATTGAATTAGCTCTCACACCAATATTTGCGTCTAGAGCCTTTGCATTGATGGTTATGTGAAAACGGTTGTGACGCTGAAGTTGCCTGTGAATGTGGAGTTGGTGGCATGTGAAACCCGCATGTGGAGCATTCTTTTGTGTGGGATGCTGTACCAGGTTCATTCCTAGATAATGCACTGAAAGGGCACTAAGCATAGAGTGTGAAAACTGAGTTTCCTTGAGAGCTGCTTGGAAGCCTGATGGTGTGTGAAGTTAGTGAGCCAAATGGAGTTTTTCTCCCACAAGAACCACTCGGCTGATCCTTCTTCAATATGCCCTTCACCAACATGCAGTGTTACCTTGATTGAATTAGCTCTCACACCAATATTTGCGTCTAGAGCCTTTGCATTGAGGGCTATCTGAAAACGGCTGTGGCGCTGAAGTTGCCTGTGAATGTGGAGTTGGTGGCATGTGAAACCCGCATGTGGAGCATTCGTTTGTGTGGGATGCCCACCAAGCTTCATTTCAGTCCTAGGCACTCAAAGGGCACTAAGCATAGAGTGTGAAAACTGAGTTTCCTTGAGAGCTGCTTGGAAGCCTGATGGTGTGTGAGGTTAGTGAGCCAAATGGAGTTGTTCTCCCACAAGAACCACTCGGCTGATCCTTCTTCAATATGCCCTTCACCAACATGCAGTGTTTCCTTGATTGAATTAGCTCTGACACCAATATTTGCATCTAGAGCCTTTGCATTGAAGGCTATCTGAAAACGGCTGTGGCGCTGAAGTTGCCTGTGAATGTGGAGTTGGTGGCTTGTGAAACCCGCATGTGGAGCATTCGTTTGTGTGGGATGCTCTACCAGGCTCATTCCAGGATAATGCACGCAAAGGGCACTAAGCATAGAGTGTGAAAACTGTGTTTCCCTGAGAGCTGCTTGGAAGCCTGATGGTGTGTGAAGTTAGTGAGCAAAATGGAGTTGTTCTCCCACAAGAACCACTCGGCTGATCCTTCTTCAATATGCCCTTCACCAACATGCAGTCTTTCCTTGATTGAATTAGCTCTCACACCAATATTTGCGTCTAGAGCCTTTGCATTGAGGGCTATCTGAAAACGGCTGTGGCGCTGAAGTTGCCTGTGAATGTGGAGTTGGTGGCATGTGAAACCCGCATGTGGAGCATTCGTTTGTGTGGGATGCTCACCAAGCTTCATTTCAGTCCTAGGCACTCAAAGGGCACTAAGCATAGAGTGTGAAAACTGAGTTTCCTTGAGAGCTGCTTGGAAGCCTGATGGTGTGTGAAGTTAGTGAGCCAAATGGAGTTGTTCTCCCACAAGAACCACTCGGCTGATCCTTCTTCAATATGCCCTTCACCAACATGCAGTGTTTCCTTGATTGAATTAGCTCTCACACCAATATTTGCGTCTAGAGCCTTTGCATTGAGGGCTATCTGAAAACGGCTGTGGCGCTGAAGTTGCCTGTGAATGTGGAGTTGGTGGCATGTGAAACCCGCATGTGGAGCATTCGTTTGTGTGGGATGCTCTACCAGGTTCATTCCTAGATAATGCACTCAAAGGGCACTAAGCATAGAGTGTGAAAACTGAGTTTCCCTCAGAGCTGCTTGGAAGCCTGATGGTGTGTGAAGTTAGTGAGCCAAATGGAGTTGTTCTCCCACAAGAACCACTCGGCTGATCCTTCTTCAATATGCCCTTCACCAACATGCAGTGTTTCCTTGATTGAATTAGCTCTCACACCAATATTTGCGTCTAGAGCCTTTGCATTGAGGGCTATCTGAAAACGGCTGTGGCGCTGAAGTTGCCTGTGAATGTGGAGTTGGTGGCATGTGAAACCCGCATGTGGAGCATTCGTTTGTGTGGGATGCTCTACCAGGTTCATTCCTAGATATTGCACTCAAAGGGCACTAAGCATAGAGTGTGAAAACTGAGTTTCCCTCAGAGTTGCTTGGAAGCCCGATGGTGTGTGAAGTTAGTGAGCCAAATGGAGTTGTTCTCCCACAAGAACCACTCGGCTGATCCTTCTTCAATATGCCCTTCACCAACATGCAGTGTTTCCTTGATTGAATTAGCTCTCACACCAATATTTGCGTCTAGAGCCTTTGCATTGAGGGCTATCTGAAAACGGCTGTGGCGCTGAAGTTGCCTGTGAATGTAGAGTTTGTGGCATGTGAAACCCGCATGTGGAGCATTCGTTTGTGTGGAATGCTCTACCAGGTTCATTCCTAGATAATGCACTGAAAGAGCACTAAGCATAGAGTGTGAAAACTGAGTTTCCTTGAGAGCTGCTTGGAAGCCTGAAGTTGTGTGAAGTTAGTGAGCCAAATGTAGTTGTTCTCCCACAAGAACCACTCGGCTGATCCTTCTTCAATATGCCCTTCACCAACATGCAGTGTTTCCTTGATTGAATTAGCTCTCACACCAATATTTGCCTTTGCATTGAGGGCTATCTGAAAACGGCTGTGGCGCTGAAGTTGCTTGTGAATGCGGGGTTGGTGGCATGTGAAACCTGCATGTGGAGCATTCGTTTGTGTGGGATGCTCACCAAGCTTCATTTCAGTTAGGCACTCAAAGGGCACTAAGCATAGAGTGTGAAAACTGAGTTTCCTTGAGAGCTGCTTGGAAGCCTGATGGTGTGTGAAGTTAGTGAGCCAAATGGAGTTGTTCTCCCACAAGAACCACTCGGCTGATCCTTCTTCAATATGCCCTTCACCAACATGCAGTGTTTCCTTGATTGAATTAGCTCTCACACCAATATTTGCGTCTAGAGCCTTTGCATTGAGGGCTATCTGAAAACGGCTGTGGCGCTGAAGTTGCCTGTGAATGTGGAGTTTGTGGTATGTGAAACCCGCATGTGGAGCATTCGTTTGTGTGGAATGCTCTACCAGGTTCATTCCTAGATAATGCACTGAAAGAGCACTAAGCATAGAGTGTGAAAACTGAGTTTCCTTGAGAGCTGCTTGGAAGCCTGATGGTGTGTGAAGTTAGTGAGCCAAATGGAGTTGTTCTCCCACAAGAACCACTCGGCTGATCCTTCTTCAATATGCCCTTCACCAACATGCAGTGTTTCCTTGATTGAATTAGCTCTCACACCAATATTTGCGTCTAGAGCCTTTGTATTTAGGGCTATCTGAAAATGGCTTTGGCGCTGAAGTTGCCTGTGAATGTGGAGTTTGTGGCATGTGAAACCCGCATGTGGAGCATTCGTTTGTGTGGGATGCTCTACCAGGTTCATTCCTAGATAATGCACTGAAAGAGCACTAAGCATAGAGTGTGAAAACTGAGTTTCTTTGAGAGCTGCTTGGAAGCCTGATGGTGTGTGAAGTTAGTTTGCCAAATGCAGTTGTTCTCCCACAAGAACTACTCGGCTGATCCTTCTTCAATATGCCCTTCACCAACATGCAGTGTTTCCTTGATTGAATTAGCTCTCACACCAATATTTGCGTCTAGAGCCTTTGCATTGAGGGCTATCTGAAAACGGCTGTGGCGCTGAAGTTGCCTGTGAATGTGGAGTTGGTGGCATGTGAAACCCGCATGTGGAGCATTCGTTTGTGTGGGATGCTCTACCAGGTTCATTCCTAGATAATGCACTCAAAGGGCACTAAGCATAGAGTGTGAAAACTGAGTTTCCTTGAGAGCTGCTTGGAAGCCTGATGGTGTGTGAAGTTAGTGAGCCAAATGGAGTTGTTCTCCCACAAGAACCACTCGGCTGATTCTTCTTCAATATGCCCTTCACCAACATGCAGTGTTTCCTTGATTGAATTAGCTCTCACACCAATATTTGCGTCTAGAGCCTTTGCATTGAGGGCTATCTGAAAACGGCTGTGGCGCTGAAGTTGCCTGTGAATGTGGAGTTGGTGGCATTTGAAACCCGCATGTGGAGCATTCGTTTGTGTGGGATGCTCACCAAGCTTCAATTCAGTCCTAGGCACTCAAAGGGCACTAAGCATAGAGTGTGAAAACTGAGTTTCCTTGAGAGCTGCTTGGAAGCCTGATGGTGTGTGAAGTTAGTGAGCCAAATGGAGTTGTTCTCCCACAAGAACCACTTGGCTGATTCTTCTTCAATATGCCCTTCACCAACATGCAGTGTTTCCTTGATTGAATTAGCTCTCACACCAATATTTGCGTCTAGAGCCTTTGCATTGAGGGCTATGTGAAAACGGTTGTGACGCTGAAGTTGCCTGTGAATGTGGAGTTGGTGGCATGTGAAACCCGCATGTGGAGCATTCTTTTGTGTGGGATGCTCTACCAGGTTCATTCCTAGATAATGCACTGAAAGGGCACTAAGCATAGAGTGTGAAAACTGAGTTTCCTTGAGAGCTGCTTGGAAGCCTGATGGTGTGTGAAGTTAGTGAGCCAAATGGAGTTTTTCTCCCACAAGAACCACTCGGCTGATCCTTCTTCAATATGCCCTTCACCAACATGCAGTGTTACCTTGATTGAATTAGCTCTCACACCAATATTTGCGTCTAGAGCCTTTGCATTGAGGGCTATCTGAAAACGGCTGTGGCGCTGAAGTTGCCTGTGAATGTGGAGTTGGTGGCATGTGAAACCCGCATGTGGAGCATTCGTTTGTGTGGGATGCTCACAAAGCTTCATTTCAGTCCTAGGCACTCAAAGGGCACTAAGCATAGAGTGTGAAAACTGAGTTTCCTTGAGAGCTGCTTGGAAGCCTGATGGTGTGTGAAGTTAGTGAGCCAAATGGAGTTGTTCTCCCACAAGAACCACTCGGCTGATCCTTCTTCAATATGCCCTTCACCAACATGCAGTGTTTCCTTGATTGAATTAGCTCTCACACCAATATTTGCGTCTAGAGCCTTTGCATTGAGGGCTATCTGAAAACGGCTGTGGCGCTGAAGTTGCCTGTGAATGTGGAGTTGGTGGCATGTGAAACCCGCATGTGGAGCATTCGTTTGTGTGGGATGCCCACCAAGCTTCATTTCAGTCCTAGGCACTCAAAGGGCACTAAGCATAGAGTGTGAAAACTGAGTTTACCTGAGAGCTGCTTGGAAGCCTGATGGTGTGTGAGGTTAGTGAGCCAAATGGAGTTGTTCTCCCACAAGAACCACTCGGCTGATCCTTCTTCAATATGCCCTTCACCAACATGCAGTGTTTCCTTGATTGAATTAGCTCTCACACCAATATTTGCATCTAGAGCCTTTGCATTGAAGGGTATCTGAAAACGGCTGTGGCGCTGAAGTTGCCTGTGAATGTGGAGTTGGTGGCTTGTGAAACCCGCATGTGGAGCATTCGTTTGTGTGGGATGCTCTACCAGGCTCATTCCTAGATAATGCACGCAAAGGGCACTAAGCATAGAGTGTGAAAACTGTGTTTCCCTGAGAGCTGCTTGGAAGCCTGATGGTGTGTGAAGTTAGTGAGCAAAATGGAGTTGTTCTCCCACAAGAACCACTCGGCTGATCCTTCTTCAATATGCCCTTCACCAACATGCAGTCTTTCCTTGATTGAATTAGCTCTCACACCAATATTTGCGTCTAGAGCCTTTGCATTGAGGGCTATCTGAAAACGGCTGTGGCGCTGAAGTTGCCTGTGAATGTGGAGTTGGTGGCATGTGAAACCCGCATGTGGAGCATTCGTTTGTGTGGGATGCTCACCAAGCTTCATTTCAGTCCTAGGCACTGAAAGGGCACTAAGCATAGAGTGTGAAAACTGAGTTTCCTTGAGAGCTGCTTGGAAGCTTGATGGTGTGTGAAGTTAGTGAGCCAAATGGAGTTGTTCTCCCACAAGAACCACTCGGCTGATCCTTCTTCAATATGCCCTTCACCAACATGCAGTGTTTCCTTGATTGAATTAGCTCTCACACCAATATTTGCGTCTAGAGCCTTTGCATTGAGGGCTATCTGAAAACGGCTGTGGCGCTGAAGTTGCCTGTGAATGTGGAGTTGGTGGCATGTGAAACCCGCATGTGGAGCATTCGTTTGTGTGGAATGCTCTACCAGGTTCATTCCTAGATAATGCACTGAAAGAGCACTAAGCATAGAGTGTGAAAACTGAGTTTCCTTGAGAGCTGCTTGGAAGCCTGAAGTTGTGTGAAGTTAGTGAGCCAAATGGAGTTGTTCTCCCACAAGAACCACTCGGCTGATCCTTCTTCAATATGCCCTTCACCAACATGCAGTGTTTCCTTGATTGAATTAGCTCTCACACCAATATTTGCCTTTGCATTGAGGGCTATCTGAAAACAGCTGTGGCGCTGAAGTTGCTTGTGAATGCGGAGTTGGTGGCATGTGAAACCTGCATGTGGAGCATTCGTTTGTGTGGGATGCTCACCAAGCTTCATTTCAGTACTAGGCACTCAAAGGGCACTAAGCATAGAGTGTGAAAACTGAGATTCCTTGAGAGCTGCTTGGAAGCCTGATGGTGTGTGAGGTTAGTGAGCCAAATGGAGTTGTTCTCCCACAAGAACCACTCGGCTGATTCTTCTTCAATATGCCCTTCACCAACATGCAGTGTTTCCTTGATTGAATTAGCTCTCACACCAATATTTGCATCTAGAGCCTTTGCATTGAGGGCTATCTGAAAACGGCTGTGGCGCTGAAGTTGCCTGTGAATGTGGAGTTTGTGGCATGTGAAACCCGCATGTGGAGCATTCGTTTGTGTGGAATGCTCTACCAGGTTCATTCCTAGATAATGCACTGAAAGAGCACTAAGCATAGAGTGTGAAAACTGAGTTTCCTTGAGAGCTGCTTGGAAGCCTGATGGTGTGTGATGTTAGTGAGCCAAATGGAGTTGTTCTCCCACAAAACCACTTGGCTGATTCTTATTCAATATGCCCTTCACCAACATGCAGTGTTTCCTTGATTGAATTAGCTCTCACACCAATATTTGCGTCTAGAGCCTTTGCATTGAGTGGTATGTGAAAACGGCTGTGGCGCTCAAGTTGCCTATGAATGTGGAGTTGGTGGCATGTGAAACCTGCATGTGGAGCATTCGTTAGTGTGGGATGCTCACCAAGCTTCATTTCAGTCCTAGGCACTCAAAGGGCACTAAGCATAGAGTGTGAAAACTGAGTTTCCTTGAGAGCTGCTTGGAAGCCTGATGGTGTGTGAAGTTAGTGAGCCAAATGGAGTTTTTCTCCCACAAGAACCACTCGGCTGATCCTTCTTCAATATGCCCTTCACCAACATGCAGTGTTTCCTTGATTGAATTAGCTCTCACACCAATATTTGCGTCTAGAGCCTTTGCATTGAGGGCTATCTGAAAATGGCTTTGGCGCTGAAGTTGCCTGTGAATGTGGAGTTTGTGGCATGTGAAACCCGCATGTGGAGCATTCGTTTGTGTGGAATGCTCTACCAGGTTCATTCCTAGATAATGCACTGAAAGAGCACTAAGCATAGAGTGTGAAAACTGAGTTTCTTTGAGAGCTGCTTGGAAGCCTGATGGTGTGTGAAGTTAGTTTGCCAAATGCAGTTGTTCTCCCACAAGAACTACTCGGCTGATCCTTCTTCAATATGCCCTTCACCAACATGCAGTGTTTCCTTGATTGAATTAGCTCTCACACCAATATTTGCGTCTAGAGCCTTTGCATTGAGGGCTATCTGAAAACGGCTGTGGCGCTGAAGTTGCCTGTGAATGTGGAGTTGGTGGCATGTGAAACCCGCATGTGGAGCATTCGTTTGTGTGGGATGCTCTACCAGGTTCATTCCTAGATAATGCACTCAAAGGGCACTAAGCATAGAGTGTGAAAACTGAGTTTCCTTGATAGCTGCTTGGAAGCCTGATGGTGTGTGTAGTTAGTGAGCCAAATGGAGTTGTTCTCCCACAAGAACCACTCGGCTGATTCTTCTTCAATATGCCCTTCACCAACATGCAGTGTTTCCTTGATTGAATTAGCTCTCACACCAATATTTGCGTCTAGAGCCTTTGCATTGAGGGCTATCTGAAAACGGCTGTGGCGCTGAAGTTGCCTGTGAATGTGGAGTTGGTGGCATGTGAAACCCGCATGTGGAGCATTCGTTTGTGTGGGATGCTCACCAAGCTTCATTTCAGTCCTAGGCACTCAAAGGGCACTAAGCATAGAGTGTGAAAACTGAGTTTCCTTGAGAGCTGCTTGGAAGCCTGATGGTGTGTGAAGTTAGTGAGCCAAATGAAGTTGTTCTCCCACAAGAACCACTCGGCTGATCCTTCTTCTTCAATATGCCCTTCACCAACATGCAGTGTTTCCTTGATTGAATTAGCTCTGACACCAATATTTGCGTCTAGAGCCTTTGCATTGAGGGCTATCTGAAAACGGCTGTGGCGCTGAAGTTGCCTGTGAATGTGGAGTTGGTGGCATGTGAAACCCGCATGTGGAGCATTCGTTTGTGTGGGATGCTCTACCAGGCTCAATCCCAGATAATGCACTGAAAGGGAACTAAGCATAGAGTGTGAAAACTGAGTTTACCTGAGAGCTGCTTGGAAGCCTGATGGTGTGTGAAGTTAGTGAGCCAAATGGAGTTGTTCTCCCACAAGAACCACTCGGCTGATCCTTCTTCAATATGCCCTTCACCAACATGCAGTCTTTCCTTGATTGAATTAGCTCTCACACCAATATTTGCGTCTAGAGCCTTTGCATTGAGGGCTATCTGAAAACGGCTGTGGCGCTGAAGTTGCCTGTGAATGTGGAGTTGGTGGCATGTGAAACCCGCATGTGGAGCATTCGTTTGTGTGGGATGCTCTACCAGGTTCATTCCTAGATAATGCACTCAAAGGGCACTAAGCATAGAGTGTGAAAACTGAGTTTCCCTCAGAGTTGCTTGGAAGCCCGATGGTGTGTGAAGTTAGTGAGCCAAATGGAGTTGTTCTCCCACAAGAACCACTCGGCTGATCCTTCTTCAATATGCCCTTCACCAACATGCAGTGTTTCCTTGATTGAATTAGCTCTCACACCAATATTTGCGTCTAGAGCCTTTGCATTGAGGGCTACCTGAAAACGGCTGTGGCGCTGAAGTTGCCTGTGAATGTGGAGTTGGTGGCATGTGAAACCCGCATGTGGAGCATTCTTTTGTGTGGGATGCTCTACCAGGTTCATTCCTAGATAATGCACTGAAAGGGCACTAAGCATAGAGTGTGAAAACTGAGTTTCCTTGAGAGCTGCTTGGAAGCCTGATGGTGTGTGAAGTTAGTGAGCCAAATGGAGTTTTTCTCCCACAAGAACCACTCGGCTGATCCTTCTTCAATATGCCCTTCACCAACATGCAGTGTTACCTTGATTGAATTAGCTCTCACACCAATATTTGCGTCTAGAGCCTTTGCATTGAGGGCTATCTGAAAACGGCTGTGGCGCTGAAGTTGCCTGTGAATGTGGAGTTGGTGGCATGTGAAACCCGCATGTGGAGCATTCGTTTGTGTGGGATGCTCACAAAGCTTCATTTCAGTCCTAGGCACTCAAAGGGCACTAAGCATAGAGTGTGAAAACTGAGTTTCCTTGAGAGCTGCTTGGAAGCCTGATGGTGTGTGAAGTTAGTGAGCCAAATGGAGTTGTTCTCCCACAAGAACCACTCGGCTGATCCTTCTTCAATATGCCCTTCACCAACATGCAGTGTTTCCTTGATTGAATTAGCTCTCACACCAATATTTGCGTCTAGAGCCTTTGCATTGAGGGCTATCTGAAAACGGCTGTGGCGCTGAAGTTGCCTGTGAATGTGGAGTTGGTGGCATGTGAAACCCGCATGTGGAGCATTCGTTTGTGTGGGATGCCCACCAAGCTTCATTTCAGTCCTAGGCACTCAAAGGGCACTAAGCATAGAGTGTGAAAACTGAGTTTACCTGAGAGCTGCTTGGAAGCCTGATGGTGTGTGAGGTTAGTGAGCCAAATGGAGTTGTTCTCCCACAAGAACCACTCGGCTGATCCTTCTTCAATATGCCCTTCACCAACATGCAGTGTTTCCTTGATTGAATTAGCTCTCACACCAATATTTGCATCTAGAGCCTTTGCATTGAAGGGTATCTGAAAACGGCTGTGGCGCTGAAGTTGCCTGTGAATGTGGAGTTGGTGGCTTGTGAAACCCGCATGTGGAGCATTCGTTTGTGTGGGATGCTCTACCAGGCTCATTCCTAGATAATGCACGCAAAGGGCACTAAGCATAGAGTGTGAAAACTGTGTTTCCCTGAGAGCTGCTTGGAAGCCTGATGGTGTGTGAAGTTAGTGAGCAAAATGGAGTTGTTCTCCCACAAGAACCACTCGGCTGATCCTTCTTCAATATGCCCTTCACCAACATGCAGTCTTTCCTTGATTGAATTAGCTCTCACACCAATATTTGCGTCTAGAGCCTTTGCATTGAGGGCTATCTGAAAACGGCTGTGGCGCTGAAGTTGCCTGTGAATGTGGAGTTGGTGGCATGTGAAACCCGCATGTGGAGCATTCGTTTGTGTGGGATGCTCACCAAGCTTCATTTCAGTCCTAGGCACTGAAAGGGCACTAAGCATAGAGTGTGAAAACTGAGTTTCCTTGAGAGCTGCTTGGAAGCTTGATGGTGTGTGAAGTTAGTGAGCCAAATGGAGTTGTTCTCCCACAAGAACCACTCGGCTGATCCTTCTTCAATATGCCCTTCACCAACATGCAGTGTTTCCTTGATTGAATTAGCTCTCACACCAATATTTGCGTCTAGAGCCTTTGCATTGAGGGCTATCTGAAAACGGCTGTGGCGCTGAAGTTGCCTGTGAATGTGGAGTTGGTGGCATGTGAAACCCGCATGTGGAGCATTCGTTTGTGTGGAATGCTCTACCAGGTTCATTCCTAGATAATGCACTGAAAGAGCACTAAGCATAGAGTGTGAAAACTGAGTTTCCTTGAGAGCTGCTTGGAAGCCTGAAGTTGTGTGAAGTTAGTGAGCCAAATGGAGTTGTTCTCCCACAAGAACCACTCGGCTGATCCTTCTTCAATATGCCCTTCACCAACATGCAGTGTTTCCTTGATTGAATTAGCTCTCACACCAATATTTGCCTTTGCATTGAGGGCTATCTGAAAACAGCTGTGGCGCTGAAGTTGCTTGTGAATGCGGAGTTGGTGGCATGTGAAACCTGCATGTGGAGCATTCGTTTGTGTGGGATGCTCACCAAGCTTCATTTCAGTACTAGGCACTCAAAGGGCACTAAGCATAGAGTGTGAAAACTGAGATTCCTTGAGAGCTGCTTGGAAGCCTGATGGTGTGTGAGGTTAGTGAGCCAAATGGAGTTGTTCTCCCACAAGAACCACTCGGCTGATTCTTCTTCAATATGCCCTTCACCAACATGCAGTGTTTCCTTGATTGAATTAGCTCTCACACCAATATTTGCATCTAGAGCCTTTGCATTGAGGGCTATCTGAAAACGGCTGTGGCGCTGAAGTTGCCTGTGAATGTGGAGTTTGTGGCATGTGAAACCCGCATGTGGAGCATTCGTTTGTGTGGAATGCTCTACCAGGTTCATTCCTAGATAATGCACTGAAAGAGCACTAAGCATAGAGTGTGAAAACTGAGTTTCCTTGAGAGCTGCTTGGAAGCCTGATGGTGTGTGATGTTAGTGAGCCAAATGGAGTTGTTCTCCCACAAAACCACTTGGCTGATTCTTATTCAATATGCCCTTCACCAACATGCAGTGTTTCCTTGATTGAATTAGCTCTCACACCAATATTTGCGTCTAGAGCCTTTGCATTGAGTGGTATGTGAAAACGGCTGTGGCGCTCAAGTTGCCTATGAATGTGGAGTTGGTGGCATGTGAAACCTGCATGTGGAGCATTCGTTAGTGTGGGATGCTCACCAAGCTTCATTTCAGTCCTAGGCACTCAAAGGGCACTAAGCATAGAGTGTGAAAACTGAGTTTCCTTGAGAGCTGCTTGGAAGCCTGATGGTGTGTGAAGTTAGTGAGCCAAATGGAGTTTTTCTCCCACAAGAACCACTCGGCTGATCCTTCTTCAATATGCCCTTCACCAACATGCAGTGTTTCCTTGATTGAATTAGCTCTCACACCAATATTTGCGTCTAGAGCCTTTGCATTGAGGGCTATCTGAAAATGGCTTTGGCGCTGAAGTTGCCTGTGAATGTGGAGTTTGTGGCATGTGAAACCCGCATGTGGAGCATTCGTTTGTGTGGAATGCTCTACCAGGTTCATTCCTAGATAATGCACTGAAAGAGCACTAAGCATAGAGTGTGAAAACTGAGTTTCTTTGAGAGCTGCTTGGAAGCCTGATGGTGTGTGAAGTTAGTTTGCCAAATGCAGTTGTTCTCCCACAAGAACTACTCGGCTGATCCTTCTTCAATATGCCCTTCACCAACATGCAGTGTTTCCTTGATTGAATTAGCTCTCACACCAATATTTGCGTCTAGAGCCTTTGCATTGAGGGCTATCTGAAAACGGCTGTGGCGCTGAAGTTGCCTGTGAATGTGGAGTTGGTGGCATGTGAAACCCGCATGTGGAGCATTCGTTTGTGTGGGATGCTCTACCAGGTTCATTCCTAGATAATGCACTCAAAGGGCACTAAGCATAGAGTGTGAAAACTGAGTTTCCTTGATAGCTGCTTGGAAGCCTGATGGTGTGTGTAGTTAGTGAGCCAAATGGAGTTGTTCTCCCACAAGAACCACTCGGCTGATTCTTCTTCAATATGCCCTTCACCAACATGCAGTGTTTCCTTGATTGAATTAGCTCTCACACCAATATTTGCGTCTAGAGCCTTTGCATTGAGGGCTATCTGAAAACGGCTGTGGCGCTGAAGTTGCCTGTGAATGTGGAGTTGGTGGCATGTGAAACCCGCATGTGGAGCATTCGTTTGTGTGGGATGCTCACCAAGCTTCATTTCAGTCCTAGGCACTCAAAGGGCACTAAGCATAGAGTGTGAAAACTGAGTTTCCTTGAGAGCTGCTTGGAAGCCTGATGGTGTGTGAAGTTAGTGAGCCAAATGAAGTTGTTCTCCCACAAGAACCACTCGGCTGATCCTTCTTCTTCAATATGCCCTTCACCAACATGCAGTGTTTCCTTGATTGAATTAGCTCTGACACCAATATTTGCGTCTAGAGCCTTTGCATTGAGGGCTATCTGAAAACGGCTGTGGCGCTGAAGTTGCCTGTGAATGTGGAGTTGGTGGCATGTGAAACCCGCATGTGGAGCATTCGTTTGTGTGGGATGCTCTACCAGGCTCAATCCCAGATAATGCACTGAAAGGGCACTAAGCATAGAGTGTGAAAACTGAGTTTACCTGAGAGCTGCTTGGAAGCCTGATGGTGTGTGAAGTTAGTGAGCCAAATGGAGTTGTTCTCCCACAAGAACCACTCGGCTGATCCTTCTTCAATATGCCCTTCACCAACATGCAGTCTTTCCTTGATTGAATTAGCTCTCACACCAATATTTGCGTCTAGAGCCTTTGCATTGAGGGCTATCTGAAAACGGCTGTGGCGCTGAAGTTGCCTGTGAATGTGGAGTTGGTGGCATGTGAAACCCGCATGTGGAGCATTCGTTTGTGTGGGATGCTCTACCAGGTTCATTCCTAGATAATGCACTCAAAGGGCACTAAGCATAGAGTGTGAAAACTGAGTTTCCCTCAGAGTTGCTTGGAAGCCCGATGGTGTGTGAAGTTAGTGAGCCAAATGGAGTTGTTCTCCCACAAGAACCACTCGGCTGATCCTTCTTCAATATGCCCTTCACCAACATGCAGTGTTTCCTTGATTGAATTAGCTCTCACACCAATATTTGCGTCTAGAGCCTTTGCATTGAGGGCTACCTGAAAACGGCTGTGGCGCTGAAGTTGCCTGTGAATGTGGAGTTGGTGGCATGTGAAACCCGCATGTGGAGCATTCGTTTGTGTGGGATGCTCACCAAGCTTCATTTCAGTCCTAGGCACTCAAAGGGCACTAAGCATAGAGTGTGAAAACTGAGTTTCCTTGAGAGCTGCTTGGAAGCCTGATGGTGTGTGAAGTTAGTGAGCCAAATGGAGTTGTTCTCCCACAAGAACCACTCGGCTGATCCTTCTTCAATATGCCCTTCACCAACATGCAGTGTTTCCTTGATTGAATTAGCCCTCACACCAATATTTGCGTCTAGAGCCTTTGCATTGAGGGCTATCTGAAAACGGCTGTGGCGCTGAAGTTGCCTGTGAATGTGGAGTTGGTGGCATGTGAAACCTGCATGTGGAGCATTCGTTTGTGTGGGATGCTCTACCAGGCTCATTCCTAGATAATGCACTGAAAGGGCACTAAGCATAGAGTGTGAAAACTGAGTTTACCTGAGAGCTGCTTGGAAGCCTGATGGTGTGTGAAGTTAGTGAGCCAAATGGAGTTGTTCTCCCACAAGAACCACTCGGCTGATCCTTCTTCAATATGCCCTTCACCAACATGCAGTGCTTCCTTGATTGAATTAGCTCTCACACCAATATTTGCTTCTAGAGCCTTTGCATTGAGGGCTATCTGAAAACGGCTGTGGCGCTGAAGTTGCCTGTGAATGTGGAGTTGGTGGCATGTGAAACCCGCATGTGGAGCATTCGTTTGTGTGGGATGCTCACCAAGCTTCATTTCAGTCCTAAGCACTCAAAGGGCACTAAGCATAGAGTGTGAAAACTGAGTTTCCTTGAGAGCTGCTTGGAAGCCTGATGGTGTGTGAAGTTAGTGAGCCAAATGAAGTTGTTCTCCCACAAGAACCACTCAGCTGATCCTTCTTCTTCAATATGCCCTTCACCAACATGCAGTGTTTCCTTGATTGAATTAGCTCTCACACCAATATTTGCGTCTAGAGCCTTTGCATTGAGGGCTATCTGAAAACGGCTGTGGCGCTGAAGTTGCCTGTGAATGTGGAGTTGGTGGCATGTGAAACCCGCATGTGGTGCATTCGTTTGTGTGGGATGCTCTACCAGGTTCATTCCTAGATAATGCACTCAAAGGGCACTAAGCATAGAGTGTGAAAACTGAATTTCCCTCAGAGCTGCTTGGAAGCCTGATGGTGTGTGAAGTTAGTGAGCCAAATGGAGTTGTTCTCCCACAAGAACCACTCGGCTGATCCTTCTTCAATATGCCTTTCACCAACATGCAGTGTTTCCTTGATTGAATTAGCTCTCACACCAATATTTGCGTCTAGAGCCTTTGCATTGAGGACTATCTGAAAACGGCTGTGGCGCTGAAGTTGCCTGTGAATGTGGAGTTGGTGGCATGTGAAACCCGCATGTGGAGCATTCGTTTGTGTGGGATGCTCACCAAGCTTCATTTCAGTCCTAGGCACTCAAAGGGCACTAAGCATAGAGTGTGAAAACTGAGTTTCCTTGAGAGCTGCTTGGAAGCCTGATGGTGTGTGAGTTTAGTGAGCCAAATTGAGTTGTTCTCCCACAAGAACCACTCGGCTGATCCTTCTTCAATATGCCCTTCACCAACATGCAGTGTTTCCTTGATTGAATTAGCTCTCACACCAATATTTGCGTCTAGAGCCTTTGCATTGAAGGCTATCTGAAAACGGCTGTGGCGCTGAAGTTGCCTGTGAATGTGGAGTTGGTGGCTTGTGAAACCCGCATGTGGAGCATTCGTTTGTGTGGGATGCTCTACCAGGCTCATTCCTAGATAATGCACTCAAAGGGCACTAAGCATAGAGTGTGAAAACTGAGTTTCCTTGAGAGCTGCTTGGAAGCCTGATGGTGTGTGAAGTTAGTGAGCAAAATGGAGTTGTTCTCCCACAAGAACCACTCGGCTGTTCCTTCTTCAATATGCCCTTCACCAACATGCAGTGTTTCCTTGATTGAATTAGCTCTCACACCAATATTTGCGTCTAGATCCTTTGCATTGAGGGCTATCTGAAAACGGCTGTGGCGCTGAAGTTGCCTGTGAATGTGGAGTTGGTGGCATGTGAAACCCGCATGTGGAGCATTGGTTTGTGTGGAATGGTCTACCAGGTTCATTCCTAGATAATGCACTGAACGAGCACTAAGCATAGAGTGTGAAAACTGAGTTTCCTTGAGAGCTGCGTGGAAGCCTGATGGTGTGTGAAGTTAGTGAGCCAAATGGAGTTGTTCTCCCACAAGAACCACTCGGCTGATTCTTCTTCAATATGCCCTTTACCAACATGCAGTGTTTCCTTTATTGAATTAGCTCTCACACCAATATTTGCGTCTAGAGCCTTTGCATTGAGGGCTCTCTGAAAACGGCTGTGGCGCTGAAGTTGCCTGTGAATGCGGAGTTGGTGGCATGTGAAACCCGCATGTGGAGCATTCGTTTGTGTGGGATGCTCACCAAGCTTCATTTCAGTCCTAGGCACTCAAAGGGCACTAAGCATAGAATGTGAAAACTGAGTTTCCTTGAGAGCTGCTTGGAAGCCTGATGGTGTGTGAAGTTAGTGAGCCAAATGTAGTTGTTCTCCCACAAGAACCACTCGGCTGATCCTTCTTCAATATGCCCTTCACCAACATGCAGTGTTTCCTTGATTGAATTAGCTCTCACACCAATATTTGCCTTTGCATTGAGGGCTATCTGAAAACGGCTGTGGCGCTGAAGTTGCCTGTGAATGCGGAGTTGGTGGCATGTGAAACCTGCATGTGGAGCATTCGTTTGTGTGGGATGCTCACCAAGCTTCATTTCAGTACTAGGCACTCAAAGGGCACTAAGCATAGAGTGTGAAAACTGAGTTTCCTTGAGAGCTGCTTGGAAGCCTGATGGTGTGTGAAGTTAGTGAGCCAAATAGAGTTGTTCTCCCACAAGAACCACTCGGCTGATCCTTCTTCAATATGCCCTTCACCAACATGCAGTGTTTCCTTGATTGAATTAGCTCTCACACCAATATTTGCGTCTAGAGCCTTTGCATTGAGGGCTATGTGAAAATGGCTGTGGCGCTGAAGTTGCCTGTGAATGTGGAGTTGGTGGCATGTGAAACCCGCATGTGGAGCATTCGTTTGTGTGGGATGCTCTACCAGGTTCATTCCTAGATAATGCACTGAAAGAGCACTAAGCATAGAGTGTGAAAACTGAGTTTCCTTGAGAGCTGCTTGGAAGCCTGATGGTGTGTGAAGTTAGTGAGCCAAATGGAGTTGTTCTCCCACAAGAACCACTCGGTTGATTCTTCTTCAATATGCCCTTCACCAACATGCAGTGTTTCCTTGATTGAATTAGCTCTCACACCAATATTTGCGTCTAGAGCCTTTGCATTGAGGGCTATGTGAAAACGGCTGTGGCGCTGAAGTTGCCTGTGAATGTGGAGTTGGTGGCATGTGAAACCCGCATGTGGAGCATTCGTTTGTGTGGGATGCTCACAAAGCTTCATTTCAGTCCTAGGCACTCAAAGGGCACTAAGCATAGAGTGTGAAAACTGAGATTCCTTGAGAGCTGCTTGGAAGCCTGATGGTGTGTGAGGTTAGTGAGCCAAATGGAGTTGTTCTCCCACAAGAACCACTCGGCTGATTCTTCTTCAATATGCCCTTCACCAACATGCAGTGTTTCCTTGATTGAATTAGCTCTCACACCAATATTTGCATCTAGTGCCTTTGCATTGAGGGCTATCTGAAAACGGCTGTGGCGCTGAAGTTGCCTGTGAATGTGGAGTTTGTGGCATGTGAAACCCGCATGTGGAGCATTCGTTTGTGTGGAATGCTCTACCAGGTTCATTCCTAGATAATGCACTGAAAGAGCACTAAGCATAGAGTGTGAAAACTGAGTTTTCTTGAGAGCTGCTTGGAAGCCTGATGGTGTGTGAAGTTAGTGAGCCAAATGGAGTTGTTCTCCCACAAGAACCACTCGGCTGATCCTTCTTCAATATGCCCTTCACCAACATGCAGTGTTTCCTTGATTGAATTAGCTCTCACACCAATATTTGCGTCTAGAGCCTTTGTATTTAGGGCTATCTGAAAATGGCTGTGGCGCTGAAGTTGCCTGTGAATGTGGAGTTTGTGGCATGTGAAACCCGCATGTGGAGCATTCGTTTGTGTGGAATGCTCTACCAGGTTCATTCCTAGATAATGCACTGAAAGAGCACTAAGCATAGAGTGTGAAAACTGAGTTTCTTTGAGAGCTGCTTGGAAGCCTGATGGTGTGTGAAGTTAGTGAGCCAAATGCAGTTGTTCTCCCACAAGAACCACTCGGCTGATCCTTCTTCAATATGCCCTTCACCAACATGCAGTGTTTCCTTGATTGAATTAGCTCTCACACCAATATTTGCGTCTAGAGCCTTTGCATTGAGGGCTATCTGAAAACGGCTGTGGCGCTGAAGTTGCCTGTGAATGTGGAGTTGGTGGCATGTGAAACCCGCATGTGGAGCATTCGTTTGTGTGGGATGCTCTACCAGGTTCATTCCTAGATAATGCACTCAAAGGGCACTAAGCATAGAGTGTGAAAACTGAGTTTCCTTGAGAGCTGCTTGGAAGCCTGATGGTGTGTGAAGTTAGTGAGCCAAATGGAGTTGTTCTCCCACAAGAACCACTCGGCTGATTCTTCTTCAATATGCCCTTCACCAACATGCAGTGTTTCCTTGATTGAATTAGCTCTCACACAAATATTTGCGTCTAGAGCATTTGCATTGAGGGCTATCTGAAAACGGCTGTGGCGCTGAAGTTGCCTGTGAATGTGGAGTTGGTGGCATGTGAAACCCGCATGTGGAGCATTCGTTTGTGTGGGATGCTCACCAAGCTTCATTTCAGTCCTAGGCACTCAAAGGGCACTAAGCATAGAGTGTGAAAACTGAGTTTCCTTGAGAGCTGCTTGGAAGCCTGATGGTGTGTGAAGTTAGTGAGCCAAATGGAGTTGTTCTCCCACAAGAACCACTCGGCTGATCCTTCTTCAATATGCCCTTCACCAACATGCAGTGTTTCCTTGATTGAATTAGCTCTCACACCAATATTTGCGTCTAGAGCCTTTGCATTGAGGGCTCTCTGAAAACGGCTGTGGCGCTGAAGTTGCCTGTGAATGTGGAGTTGGTGGCATGTGAAACCCGCATGTGGAGCATTCGTTTGTGTGGGATGCTCTACCAGGCTCATTCCTAGATAATGCACTGAAAGGGCACTAAGCATAGAGTGTGAAAACTGAGTTTCTCTGAGAGCTGCTTGGAAGCCTGATGGTGTGTGAAGTTAGTGAGCCAAATGGAGTTGTTCTCCCACAAGAACCACTCGGCTGATCCTTCTTCAATATGCCCTTCACCAACATGCAGTGTTTCCTAGATTGAATTAGCTCTCACACCAATATTTGCGTCTAGAGCCTTTGCATTGAGGGCTATTTGAAAACGGATGTGGCGCTGAAGTTGCCTGTGAATGTGGAGTTGGTGGCATGTGAAACCCGCATGTGGAGCATTCGTTTGTGTGGGATGCTCTACCAGGTTCATTCCTAGATAATGCACTGAAAGGGCACTAAGCATAGAGTGTGAAAACTGAGTTTCCTTGAGAGCTGCTTGGAAGCCTAAAGGTGTGTGAAGTTAGTGAGCCAAATGGAGTTGTTCTCCCACAAGAACCACTCGGCTGATTCTTCTTCAATATGCCCTTCACCAACATGCAGTGTTTCCTTGATTGAATTAGCTCTCACACCAATATTTGCGTGTAGAGCCTTTGCATTGAGGGCTATCTGAAAACGGCTGTGGCGCTGAAGTTGCCTATGAATGTGGAGTTGGTGGCATGTGAAACCTGCATGTGGAGCATTCGTTAGTGTGGGATGCTCACCAAGCTTCATTTCAGTCCTAGGCACTCAAAGGGCACTAAGCATAGAGTGTGAAAACTGAGTTTCCTTGAGAGCTGCTTGGAAGCCTGATGGTGTGTGAAGTTAGTGAGCCAAATGGAGTTGTTCTCCCACAAGAACCACTTGGCTGATTCTTCTTCAATATGCCCTTCACCAACATGCAGTGTTTCCTTGATTGAATTAGCTCTCACACCAATATTTGCGTCTAGAGCCTTTGCATTGAGGGCTATGTGAAAACGGCTGTGACGCTGAAGTTGCCTGTGAATGTGGAGTTGGTGGCATGTGAAACCCGCATGTGGAGCATTCTTTTGTGTGGGATGCTCTACCAGGTTCATTCCTAGATAATGCACTGAAAGGGCACTAAGCATAGAGTGTGAAAACTGAGTTTCCTTGAGAGCTGCTTGGAAGCCTGATGGTGTGTGAAGTTAGTGAGCCAAATGGAGTTGTTCTCCCACAAGAACCACTCGGCTGATTCTTCTTCAATATGCCCTTCACCAACATGCAGTGTTTCCTTGATTGAATTAGCTCTCACACCAATATTTGCGTCTAGAGCCTTTGCATTGAGGGCTATGTGAAAACGGCTGTGACGCTGAAGTTGCCTGTGAATGTGGAGTTGGTGGCATGTGAAACCCGCATGTGGAGCATTCTTTTGTGTGGGATGCTCTACCAGGTTCATTTCTAGATAATGCACTGAAAGGGCACTAAGCATAGAGTGTGAAAACTGAGTTTCCTTGAGAGCTGCTTGGAAGCCTGATGGTGTGTGAAGTTAGTGAGCCAAATGGAGTTGTTCTCCCACAAGAACCACTCGGCTGATCCTTCTTCAATACGCCCTTCACCAACATGCAGAGTTTCCTTGATTGAATTAGCTCTCACACCAATATTTGAGTCTAGAGCCTTTGCATTGAGGGCTATCTGAAAATGGCTGTGGCGCTGAAGTTGCCTGTGAATGTGGAGTTGGTGGCATGTGAAACCCGCATGTGGAGCATTCGTTTGTGTGGGATGCTCACAAAGCTTCATTTCAGTCCTAGGCACTCAAAGGGCACTAAGCATAGAGTGTGAAAACTGAGTTTCCTTGAGAGCTGCTTGGAAGCCTGATGGTGTGTGAAGTTAGTGAGCCAAATGGAGTGGTTCTCCCACAAGAACCACTTGGCTGATTCTTCTTCAATATGCCCTTCACCAACATGCAGTGTTTCCTTGATTGAATTAGCTCTCACACCAGTATTTGAGTCTAGAGCCTTTGCATTGAGGGCTATCTGAAAACGGCTGTGGCGCTGAAGTTGCCTGTGAATGTGGAGTTGGTGGCATGTGAAACCCGTATGTGGAGCATTCGTTTGTGTGGGATGCTCACCAAGCTTCATTTCAGTCCTAGGCACTCAAAGGGCACTAAGCATAGAGTGTGAAAACTGAGTTTCCTTGAGAGCTGCTTGGAAGCCTGATGGTGTGTGAAGTTAGTGAGCCAAATGGAGTTGTTCTCACACAAGAACCACTCAGCTGATCCTTCTTCAATATGCCCTTCACCAACATGCAGTGTTTCCTTGATTGAATTAGCTCTCACACCAATATTTGCGTCTCGAGCCTTTGCATTGAGGGCTATGTGAAAACGGCTGTGGCGCTGAAGTTGCCTGTGAATGTGGAGTTGGTGGCATGTGAAACCTGCGTGTGGAGCATTCGTTTGTGTGGGATGCTCACCAAGCTTCATTTCAGTCCTAGGCACTCAAAGGGCACTAAGCATAGAGTGTGAAAACTGAGTTTCCTTGAGAGCTGCATGGAAGCCTGATGGTGTGTGAAGTTAGTGAGCCAAATGGAGTTGTTCTCCCACAAGAACCACTCGGTTGATCCTTCTTCAATATGCCCTTCACCAACATGCAGTGTTTCCTTGATTGAATTAGCTCTCACACCAATATTTGTGTCTAGAGCCTTTGCATTGAGGGCTATGTGAAAACGGCTGTGGCGCTGAAGTTGCCTGTGAATGTGGAGTTGGTGGCATATGAAACCCGCATGTGGAGCATTCTTTTGTGTGGGATGCTCTACCAGGTTCATTCCTAGATAATGCACTCAAAGGGCACTAAGCATAGAGTGTGAAAACTGAGTTTCCTTGAGAGCTGCTTGGAAGCCTGATGGTGTGTGAAGTTAGTGAGCCAAATGGAGTTGTTCTCCCACAAGAACCACTCGGCTGATCCTTCTTCAATATGCCCTTCACCAACATGCAGTGTTTCCTTGATTGAATTAGCTCTCACACCAATATTTGCGTCTAGAGCCTTTGCATTGAGGGCTATCTGAAAACGGCTGTGGTGCTGAAGTTGCCTGTGAATGTGGAGTTGGTGGCATGTGAAACCCGCATGTGGGGCATTCGTTTGTGTTTGATGCTCTACCAGGTTCATTCCTAGATAATGCACTGAAAGGTCACTAAGCATAGAGTGTGAAAACTGAGTTTCCTTGAGAGCTGCTTGGAAGCCTGATGGTGTGTGAAGTTAGTGAGCCAAATGGAGTTGTTCTCCCACAAGAACCACTCGGCTGATTCTTCTTCAATATGCCCTTCACCAACATGCAGTGTTTCCTTGATTGAATTAGCTCTCACACCAATATTTGCGTCTAGAGCCTTTGCATTGATGGCTATCTGAAAACGGCTGTGGCGCTGAAGTTGCCTGTGAATGTGGAGTTGATCGCATGTGAAACCCGCATGTGGAGCATTAGTTTGTGTGGAATGTTCACCAAGCTTCATTTCAGTCCTAGGCACTCAAAGGGCACTAAGCATAGAGTGTGAAAACTGAGTTTCCTTGAGAGCTGCTTGGAAGCCTGATGGTGTGTGAAGTTAGTGAGCCAAATGGAGTTGTTCTCCCAAAAGAACCACTCGGCTGATTCTTCTTCAATATGCCCTTCACCAACATGCAGTGTTTCCTTGATTGAATTAGCTCTCACACCAATATTTGCATCGAGAGCCTTTGCATTTAGGCTATCTGAAAACGGCTGTGGCGCTGAAGTTGCCTGTGAATGTGGAGTTGGTTGCATGTGAAACACGCATGTGGAGCATTCGTTTGTGTGGGATGCTCACCAAGCTTCATTTCAGTCCTAGGCACTCAAAGGGCACTAAGCATAGAGTGTGAAAACTGAGTTTCCTTGAGAGCTGCTTGGAAGCCTGATGGTGTGTGAAGTTAGTGAGCCAAATGGAGTTGTTCTCCCACAAGAACCACTCTGCTGATCCTTCTTCTTCAATATGCCCTTCACCTATATGCAGTGTTTCCTTGATTGAATTAGCTCTCACACCAACATTTGCGTCTAGAGCGTTTGCATTGAGGGCTATGTGAAAACGGCTGTGACGCTGAAGTTGCCTGTGAATGTGGAGTTGGTGGCATGTGAAACCCGCATGTGGAGCATTCGTTTGTGTGGGATGCTCACCAAGCTTCATTTCAGTCCTAGGCACACAAAGGGCACTAAGCATAGAGGGTGAAAACTGAGTTTCCTTGAGAGCTGCTTGGAAGCCTGATGGTGTGTGAAGTTAGTGAGCCAAATGGAGTTGTTCTGCCACAAGAACCACTCGGCTGATCCTTCTTCAATATGCCCTTCACCAACATGCAGTGTTTCCTTGATTGACTTAGCTCTCACACCAATATTTGTGTCTAGAGCCTTTGCATTGAGGGCTATCTGAAAACGGCTGTGGCGCTGAAGTTGCCTGTGAATGTGGAGTTGGTGGCATATGAAACCCGCATGTGGAGCATTCTTTTGTGTGGGATGCTCTACCAGGTTCATTCCTGGATAATGCACTCAAAGGGCACTAAGCATAGAGTGTGAAAACTGAGTTTCCTTGAGAGCTGCTTGGAAGCCTGATGGTGTGTGAAGTTAGGGAGCCAAATGGAGTTGTTCTCCCACAAGAACCACTCGGCTGATCCTTCTTCAATATGCCCTTCACCAACATGCAGTGTTTCCTTGATTGAATTAGCTCTCACACCAATATTTGCGTCTAGAGCCTTTGCATTGAGGGCTATCTGAAAACGGCTGTGGTGCTGAAGTTGCCTGTGAATGTGGAGTTGGTGGCATGTGAAACCCGGATGTGGAGCATTCGTTTGTGTGGGATGCTCTACCAGGTTCATTCCTAGATAATGCACTCAAAGGGCACTAAGCATAGAGTGTGAAAACTGAGTTTCCTTGAGAGCTGTTTGGAAGCCTGATGGTGTGTGAAGTTAGTGAGCCAAATGGAGTTTTTCTCCCACAAGAACCACTAGGCTGATCCTTCTTCAATATGCCCTTCACCAACATGCAGTGTTTCCTTGATTGAATTAGCTCTCACACCAATATTTGCGTCTAGAGCCTTTGTATTTAGGGCTATCTTAAAACGGCTGTGGCGCTGAAATTGCCTGTGAATGTGGAGTTGGTGGCATGTGAAACCCGCATGTGGAGCATTCTTTTGTGTGGGATGCTCTACCAGGCTCATTCCTAGATAATGCACTCAAAGGGCACTAAGCATAGAGTGTGAAAACTGAGTTTCCTGGAGAGCTGCTTGGAAGCCTGATGGTGTGTGAAGTTAGTGAGCCAAATGGAGTTGTTCTCCCACAAGAACCACTCGGCTGATCCTTCTTCAATATGCCGTTCAACAACATGCAGTGCTTCCTTGATTGAATTAGCTCTCACTGCAATATTTGCGTCTAGAGCCTTTGCATTGAGGGCTATCTGAAAACGGCTGTGGAGCTGAAGTTGCCTGTGAATGTGGAGTTGGTGGCATGTGAAACCCGCATGTGGAGCATTCGTTTGTGTGGGATGTTCACCAAGCTTCATTTCAGTCCTAGGCACTCAAAGGGCACTAAGCATAGAGTGTGAAAACTGAGTTTCCTTGAGAGCTGCTTGGAAGCCTGATGGTGTGTGAAGTTAGTGAGCCAAATGGAGTTGTTCTCCCACAAGAACCACTCGGCTGATTCTTCTTCAATATGCCCTTCACCAACATGCAGTGTTTCCTTGATTGAATTAGCTCTCACACCAATATTTGCGTCTAGTTCCTTTGCATTGAGGGCTATCTGAAAGCGTCTGTGGCGCTGAAGTTGCCTGTGAATGTGGAGTTGGTGGCATGTGAAACCCGCATGTGGAGCATTCGTTTGTGTGGGATGCTCACCACGCTTCATTTCAGTCCTAGGCACTCAAAGGGCACTAAGCATAGAGAGTGAATACTGAGTTTCCTTGAGAGCTGCTTGGAAGCCTGATGGTGTGTGAAGTTAGTGAGCCAAATGGAGTTGTTCTCCCACAAGAACCACTCTGCTGATCCTTCTTCTTCAATATGCCCTTCACCTATATGCAGTGTTTCCTTGATTGAATTAGCTCTCACACCAACATTTGCGTCTAGAGCGTTTGCATTGAGGGCTATGTGAAAACGGCTGTGACGCTGAAGTTGCCTGTGAATGTGGAGTTGGTGGCATGTGAAACCCGCATGTGGAGCATTCGTTTGTGTGGGATGCTACCCAAGCTTCATTTCAGTCCTAGGCACACAAAGGGCACTAAGCATAGAGGGTGAAAACTGAGTTTCCTTGAGAGCTGCTTGGAAGCCTGATGGTGTGTGAAGTTAGTGAGCCAAATGGAGTTGTTCTCCCACAAGAACCACTCGGCTGATCCTTCTTCAATATGCCCTTCACCAACATGCAGTGTTTCCTTGATTGACTTAGCTCTCACACCAATATTTGTGTCTAGAGCCTTTGCATTGAGGGCTATCTGAAAACGGCTGTGGCGCTGAAGTTGCCTGTGAATGTGGAGTTGGTGGCATATGAAACCCGCATGTGGAGCATTCTTTTGTGTGGGATGCTCTACCAGGTTCATTCCTGGATAATGCACTCAAAGGGCACTAAGCATAGAGTGTGAAAACTGAGTTTCCTTGAGAGCTGCTTGGAAGCCTGATGGTGTGTGAAGTTAGGGAGCCAAATGGAGTTGTTCTCCCACAAGAACCACTCGGCTGATCCTTCTTCAATATGCCCTTCACCAACATGCAGTGTTTCCTTGATTGAATTAGCTCTCACACCAATATTTGCGTCTAGAGCCTTTGCATTGAGGGCTATCTGAAAACGGCTGTGGTGCTGAAGTTGCCTGTGAATGTGGAGTTGGTGGCATGTGAAACCCGGATGTGGAGCATTCGTTTGTGTGGGATGCTCTACCAGGTTCATTCCTAGATAATGCACTCAAAGGGCACTAAGCATAGAGTGTGAAAACTGAGTTTCCTTGAGAGCTGTTTGGAAGCCTGATGGTGTGTGAAGTTAGTGAGCCAAATGGAGTTTTTCTCCCACAAGAACCACTAGGCTGATCCTTCTTCAATATGCCCTTCACCAACATGCAGTGTTTCCTTGATTGAATTAGCTCTCACACCAATATTTGCGTCTAGAGCCTTTGTATTTAGGGCTATCTTAAAACGGCTGTGGCGCTGAAATTGCCTGTGAATGTGGAGTTGGTGGCATGTGAAACCCGCATGTGGAGCATTCTTTTGTGTGGGATGCTCTACCAGGCTCATTCCTAGATAATGCACTCAAAGGGCACTAAGCATAGAGTGTGAAAACTGAGTTTCCTGGAGAGCTGCTTGGAAGCCTGATGGTGTGTGAAGTTAGTGAGCCAAATGGAGTTGTTCTCCCACAAGAACCACTCGGCTGATCCTTCTTCAATATGCCGTTCAACAACATGCAGTGCTTCCTTGATTGAATTAGCTCTCACTGCAATATTTGCGTCTAGAGCCTTTGCATTGAGGGCTATCTGAAAACGGCTGTGGAGCTGAAGTTGCCTGTGAATGTGGAGTTGGTGGCATGTGAAACCCGCATGTGGAGCATTCGTTTGTGTGGGATGCTCACCAAGCTTCATTTCAGTCCTAGGCACTCAAAGGGCACTAAGCATAGAGTGTGAAAACTGAGTTTCCTTGAGAGCTGCTTGGAAGCCTGATGGTGTGTGAAGTTAGTGAGCCAAATGGAGTTGTTCTCCCACAAGAACCACTCGGCTGATTCTTCTTCAATATGCCCTTCACCAACATGCAGTGTTTCCTTGATTGAATTAGCTCTCACACCAATATTTGCGTCTAGTTCCTTTGCATTGAGGGCTATCTGAAAGCGTCTGTGGCGCTGAAGTTGCCTGTGAATGTGGAGTTGGTGGCATGTGAAACCCGCATGTGGAGCATTCGTTTGTGTGGGATGCTCACCACGCTTCATTTCAGTCCTAGGCACTCAAAGGGCACTAAGCATAGAGAGTGAATACTGAGTTTCCTTGAGAGCTGCTTGGAAGCCTGATGGTGTGTGAAGTTAGTGAGCCAAATGGAGTTGTTCGCCCACAAGAACCACTCGGCTGATTCTTCTTCAATATGCCCTTCACCAACATGCAGTGTTTCCTTGATTGAATTAGCTCTCACACCAATATTTGCGTCTAGAGCCTTTGCATTTAGGGCTATGTGAAAACGGCTGTGGCGCTGAAGTTGCCTGTGAATGTGGAGTTGGTGGCATGTGAAACCCGCATGTGGAGCATTCGTTTGTGTGGGATGCTCTACCAGGTTCATTCCTAGATAATGCACTCAAAGGGCACTAAGCATAGAGTGTGAAAACTGAGTTTCCTTGAGAGCTGCTTGGAAGCCTGATGGTGTGTGAAGTTAGTGAGCCAAATGGAGTTGTTCTCCCACAAGAACCACTCGGCTGATTCTTCTTCAATATGCCCTTCACCAACATGCAGTGTTTCCTTGATTGAATTAGCTCTCACACCAATATTTGCGTCTAGAGCCTTTGCATTGAGGGCTATCTGAAAACGGCTGTGGCGCTGAAGTTGCCTGTGAATCTGGAGTTGGTGACATGTGAAACCCGCATGTGGAGCATTCGTTTGTGTGGGATGTTCACCAAGCTTCATTTCAGTCCTCTGCACTCAAAGGGCACTAAGCATAGAGTGTGAAAACTGAGTTTCCTTGAGAGCTGCTTTGAAGCCTGATGGTGTGTGAAGTTAGTGAGCCAAATGGAGTTGTTCTCCCACAAGAACCACTCGGCTGATCCTTCTTCAATATGCCCTTCACCAACATGCAGTGTTTCCTTGATTGAATTAGCTCTCACACCAATATTTGCGTCTAGTTCCTTTGCATTGAGGGCTATCTGAAAACGGCTGTGGCGCTGAAGTTGCCTGTGAATGTGGAGTTGGTGGCATGTGAAACCTGCATGTGGAGCATTCGTTTGTGTCGGATGTCACCAAGCTTCATTTCAGTCCTATGCACTCAAAGGGCACTAAGCATAGAGTGTGAAAACTGAGTTTCCTTGAGAGCTGCTTGGAAGCCTGACGGTGTGTGAAGTTAGTGAGCCAAATGGAGTTGTTCTCCCAGAAGAACCACTCGGCTGATTCTTCTTCAATATGCCCTTCACCAACATGCAGTGTTTCCTTGATTGAATTAGCTCTCACACCAATATTTGCATCGAGAGCCTTTGCATTTAGGGCTATCTGAAAACGGCTGTGGCGCTGAAGTTGCCTGTGAATGTGGAGTTTGTGGCATGTGAAACCCGCATGTGGAGCATTCGTTTGTGTGGGATGCTCTACCAGGTTCATTTCAGTCCTAGCCATACAAAGGGCACTAAGCATAGAGTGTGAAAACTGAGTTTCCTTGAGAGCTGTTTGGAAGCCTGATGGTGTGTGAAGTTAGTGAGCCAAATGGAGTTTTTCTCCCACAAGAACCACTAGGCTGATCCTTCTTCAATATGCCCTTCACCAACATGCAGTGTTTCCTTGATTGAATTAGCTCTCACACCAATATTTGCGTCTAGAGCCTTTGTATTTAGGGCTATCTGAAAACGGCTGTGGCGCTGAAATTGCCTGTGAATGTGGAGTTGGTGGCATGTGAAACCCGCATGTGGAGCATTCTTTTGTGTGGGATGCTCTACCAGGCTCATTCCTAGATAATGCACTCAAAGGACACTAAGCATAGAGTGTGAAAACTGAGTTTCCTGGAGAGCTGCTTGGAAGCCTGATGGTGTGTGAAGTTAGTGAGCCAAATGGAGTTCTTCTCCCACAAGAACCACTCGGCTGATCCTTCTTCAATATGCCGTTCAACAACATGCAGTGTTTCCTTGATTGAATTAGCTCTCACTGCAATATTTGCGTCTAGAGCCTTTGCATTGAGGGCTATCTGAAAATGGCTGTGGAGCTGAAGTTGCCTGTGAATGTGGAGTTGGTGGCATGTGAAACCCGCATGTGGAGCATTCGTTTGTGTGGGATGCTCACCAAGCTTCATTTCAGTCCTAGGCACTCAAAGGGCACTAAGCATAGAGTGTGAAAACTGAGTTTCCTTGAGAGCTGCTTGGAAGCCTGATGGTGTGTGAAGTTAGTGAGCCAAATGGAGTTGTTCTCCACAAGAACCACTCGGCTGATTCTTCTTCAATATGCCCTTCACCAACATGCAGTGTTTCCTTGATTGAATTAGCTCTCACACCAATATTTGCGTCTAGTTCCTTTGCATTGAGGGCTATCTGAAAACGGCTGTGGCGCTGAAGTTGCCTGTGAATGTGGAGTTGGTGGCATGTGAAACCCGCATGTGGAGCATTCGTTTCTGTGGGATGCTCACCACGCTTCATTTCAGTCCTAGGCACTCAAAGGGCACTAAGCATAGAGAGTGAATACTGAGTTTCCTTGGAGCTGCTTGGAAGCCTGATGGTGTGTGAAGTTAGTGAGCCAAATGGAGTTGTTCGCCCACAAGAACCACTCGGCTGATTCTTCTTCAATATGCCCTTCACCAACATGCAGTGTTTCCTTGATTGAATTAGCTCTCACACCAATATTTGCGTCTAGAGCCTTTGCATTTAGGGCTATGTGAAAACGGCTGTGGCGCTGAAGTTGCCTGTGAATGTGGAGTTGGTGGCATGTGAAACCCGCATGTGGAGCATTCGTTTGTGTGGGATGCTCTACCAGGTTCATTCCTAGATAATGCACTCAAAGGGCACTAAGCATAGAGTGTGAAAACTGAGTTTCCTTGAGAGCTGCTTGGAAGCCTGATGGTGTGTGAAGTTAGTGAGCCAAATGGAGTTGTTCTCCCACAAGAACCACTCGGCAGATTCTTCTTCAATATGCCCTTCACCAACATGCAGTGTTTCCTTGATTGAATTAGCTCTCACACCAATATTTGCGTCTAGAGCCTTTGCATTGAGGGCTATCTGAAAACGGCTGTGGCGCTGAAGTTGCCTGTGAATGTGGAGTTGGTGACATGTGAAACCCGCATGTGGAGCATTCGTTTGTGTGGGATGTTCACCAAGCTTCATTTCAGTCCTCTGCACTCAAAGGGCACTAAGCATAGAGTGTGAAAACTGAGTTTCCTTGAGAGCTGCTTGGAAGCCTGATGGTGTGTGAAGTTAGTGAGCCAAATGGAGTTGTTCTCCCACAAGAACCACTCGGCTGATCCTTCTTCAATATGCCCTTCACCAACATGCAGTGTTTCCTTGATTGAATTAGCTCTCACACCAATATTTGCGTCTAGTTCCTTTGCATTGAGGGCTATCTGAAAACGGCTGTGGCGCTGAAGTTGCCTGTGAATGTGGAGTTGGTGGCATGTGAAACCTGCATGTGGAGCATTCGTTTGTGTGGGATGTCACCAAGCTTCATTTCAGTCCTATGCACTCAAAGGGCACTAAGCATAGAGTGTGAAAACTGAGTTTCCTTGAGAGCTGCTTGGAAGCCTGACGGTGTGTGAAGTTAGTGAGCCAAATGGAGTTGTTCTCCCACAAGAACCACTCGGCTGATTCTTCTTCAATATGCCCTTCACCAACATGCAGTGTTTCCTTGATTGAATTAGCTCTCACACCAATATTTGCATCGAGAGCCTTTGCACTTAGGGCTATCTGAAAACGGCTGTGGCGCTGAAGTTGCCTGTGAATGTGGAGTTGGTTGCATGTGAAACACGCATGTGGAGCATTCGTTTGTGTGGGATGCTCACCAAGCTTCATTTCAGTCCTAGGCACTCAAAGGGCACTAAGCATAGAGTGTGAAAACTGAGTTTCCTTGAGAGCTGCTTGGAAGCCTGATGGTGTGTGAAGTTAGTGAGCCAAATGGAGTTGTTCGCCCACAAGAACCACTCGGCTGATTCTTCTTCAATATGCCCTTCACCAACATGCAGTGTTTCCTTGATTGAATTAGCTCTCACACCAATATTTGCGTCTAGAGCCTTTGCATTTAGGGCTATGTGAAAACGGCTGTGGCGCTGAAGTTGCCTGTGAATGTGGAGTTGGTGGCATGTGAAACCCGCATGTGGAGCATTCGTTTGTGTGGGATGCTCTACCAGGTTCATTCCTAGATAATGCACTCAAAGGGCACTAAGCATAGAGTGTGAAAACTGAGTTTCCTTGATAGCTGCTTGGAAGCCTGATGGTGTGTGAAGTTAGTGAGCCAAATGGAGTTGTTCTCCCACAAGAACCACTCGGCTGATTCTTCTTCAATATGCCCTTCACCAACATGCAGTGTTTCCTTGATTGAATTAGCTCTCACACCAATATTTGCGTCTAGAGCCTTTGCATTGAGGGCTATCTGAAAACGGCTGTGGCGCTGAAGTTGCCTGTGAATGTGGAGTTGGTGACATGTGAAACCCGCATGTGGAGCATTCGTTTGTGTGGGATGTTCACCAAGCTTCATTTCAGTCCTCTGCACTCAAAGGGCACTAAGCATAGAGTGTGAAAACTGAGTTTCCTTGAGAGCTGCTTGGAAGCCTGATGGTGTGTGAAGTTAGTGAGCCAAATGGAGTTGTTCTCCCACAAGAACCACTCGGCTGATTCTTCTTCAATATGCCCTTCACCAACATGCAGTGTTTCCTTGATTGAATTAGCTCTCACACCAATATTTGCATCGAGAGCCTTTGCATTTAGGGCTATCTGAAAACGGCTGTGGCGCTGAAGTTGCCTGTGAATGTGGAGTTGGTTGCATGTGAAACACGCATGTGGAGCATTCGTTTGTGTGGGATGCTCACCAAGCTTCATTTCAGTCCTAGGCACTCAAAGGGCACTAAGCATAGAGTGTGAAAACTGAGTTTCCTTGAGAGCTGCTTGGAAGCCTGATGGTGTGTGAAGTTAGTGAGCCAAATGGAGTTGTTCTCCCACAAGAACCACTCGGCCGATCCTTCTTCAATATGCCCTTCACCAACATGCAGTGTTTCCTTGATTGAATTAGCTCTCACACCAATATTTGCGTCTAGAGCCTTTGCATTGAGGGCTATCTGAAAACGGCTGTGGCGCTGAAGTTGCCTGTGAATGTGGAGTTGGTGACATGTGAAACCCGCATGTGGAGCATTCGTTTGTGTGGGATGTTCACCAAGCTTCATTTCAGTCCTCTGCACTCAAAGGGCACTAAGCATAGAGTGTGAAAACTGAGTTTCCTTGAGAGCTGCTTGGAAGCCTGATGGTGTGTGAAGTTAGTGAGCCAAATGGAGTTGTTCTCCCACAAGAACCACTCGGCTGATCCTTCTTCAATATGCCCTTCACCAATATGCAGTGTTTCCTTGATTGAATTAGCTCTCACACCAATATTTGCGTCTAGTTCCTTTGCATTGAGGGCTATCTGAAAACGGCTGTGGCGCTGAAGTTGCCTGTGAATGTGGAGTTGGTGGCATGTGAAACCCGCATGTGGAGCATTCGTTTGTGTGGGATGTCACCAAGCTTCATTTCAGTCCTATGCACTCAAAGGGCACTAAGCATAGAGTGTGAAAACTGAGTTTCCTTGAGAGCTGCTTGGAAGCCTGACGGTGTGTGAAGTTAGTGAGCCAAATGGAGTTGTTCTCCCACAAGAACCACTCGGCTGATTCTTCTTCAATATGCCCTTCACCAACATGCAGTGTTTCCTTGATTGAATTAGCTCTCACACCAATATTTGCATCGAGAGCCTTTGCATTTAGGGCTATCTGAAAACGGCTGTGGCGCTGAAGTTGCCTGTGAATGTGGAGTTGGTTGCATGCGAAACACGCATGTGGAGCATTCGTTTGTGTGGGATGCTCACCAAGCTTCATTTCAGTCCTAGGCACTCAAAGGGCACTAAGCATAGAGTGTGAAAACTGAGTTTCCTTGAGAGCTGCTTGGAAGCCTGATGGTGTGTGAAGTTAGTGAGCCAAATGGAGTTGTTCTCCCACAAGAACCACTCTGCTGATCCTTCTTCTTCAATATGCCCTTCACCTATATGCAGTGTTTCCTTGATTGAATTAGCTCTCACACCAATATTTGCGTCTAGAGCCTTTGCATTGAGGGCTATCTGAAAACGGCTATGGTGCTGAAGTTGCCTGTGAATGTGGAGTTGGTGGCATGTGAAACCCGCATGTGGAGCATTCGTTTGTGTGGGATGCTCACCAAGCTTCATTTCAGTCCTAAGCACTCAAAGGGCACTAAGCATAGAGTGTGAAAACTGAGTTTCCTTGAGAGCTGCTTGGAAGCCTGATGGTGTGTGAAGTTAGTGAGCCAAATGGAGTTGTTCTCCCACAAGAACCACTCGGCTGATCCTTCTTCAATATGCCCTTCACCAACATGCAGTGTTTCCTTGATTGACTTAGCTCTCACACCAATATTTGTGTCTAGAGCCTTTGCATTGAGGGCTATCTGAAAACGGCTGTGGCGCTGAAGTTGCCTGTGAATGTGGAGTTGGTGGCATATGAAACCCGCATGTGGAGCATTCTTTTGTGTGGGATGCTCTACCAGGTTCATTCCTGGATAATGCACTCAAAGGGCACTAAGCATAGAGTGTGAAAACTGAGTTTCCTTGAGAGCTGCTTGGAAGCCTGATGGTGTGTGAAGTTAGTGAGCCAAATGGAGTTGTTCTCCCACAAGAACCACTCGGCTGATCCTTCTTCAATATGCCCTTCACCAACATGCAGTGTTTCCTTGATTGAATTAGCTCTCACACCAATATTTGCGTCTAGAGCCTTTGCATTGAGGGCTATCTGAAAACGGCTGTGGCGCTGAAGTTGCCTGTGAATGTGGAGTTGGTGGCATGTGAAACCCGCATGTGGAGCATTCGTTTGTGTGGGATGCTCTACCAGGTTCATTCCTAGATAATGCACTCAAAGGACACTAAGCATAGAGAGTGAATACTGAGTTTCCTTGAGAGCTGCTTGGAAGCCTGATGGTGTGTGAAGTTAGTGAGCCAAATGGAGTTGTTCTCCCACAAGAACCACTCGGCTGATTCTACTTCAATATGCCCTTCACCAACATGCAGTGTTTCCTTGATTGAATTAGCTCTCACACCAATATTTGCGTCTAGAGCCTTTGCATTGAGGGCTATCTGAAAACGGCTGTGGCGCTGAAGTTGCCTGTGAATGTGGAGTTGATGGCATGTGAAACCCGCATGTTGGGCATTCGTTTGTGTGGGATTTTCACCAAGCTTCATTTCAGTCCTAGGCACTCACAGGGCACTAAGCATAGAGTGTGAAAACTGAGTTTCCTTGAGAGCTGCTTGGAAGCCTGACGGTGTGTGAAGTTAGTGAGCCAAATGGAGTTGTTCTCCCAGAAGAACCACTCGGCTGATTCTTCTTCAATATGCCCTTCACCAACATGCAGTGTTTCCTTGATTGAATTAGCTCTCACACCAATATTTGCATCGAGAGCCTTTGCATTGAGGGCTATCTGAAAACGGCTGTGGTGCTGAAGTTGCCTGTGAATGTGGAGTTGGTGGCATGTGAAACCCGCATGTGGAGCATTCGTTTGTGTGGGATGCTCTACCAGGTTCATTCCTAGATAATGCACTCAAAGGGCACTAAGCATAGAGTGTGAAAACTGAGTTTCCTTGAGAGCTGCTTGGAAGCCTGATGGTGTGTGAAGTTAGTGAGCCAAATGGAGTTGTTCGCCCACAAGAACCACTCGGCTGATCCTTCTTCAATATGCCCTTCACCAACATGCAGTGTTTCCTTGATTGACTTAGCTCTCACACCAATATTTGTGTCTAGAGCCTTTGCATTGAGGGCTATCTGAAAACGGCTGTGGCGCTGAAGTTGCCTGTGAATGTGGAGTTGGTGGCATATGAAACCCGCATGTGGAGCATTCTTTTGTGTGGGATGCTCTACCAGGTTCATTCCTGGATAATGCCCTCAAAGGGCACTAAGCATAGAGTGTGAAAACTGAGTTTCCTTGAGAGCTGCTTGGAAGCCTGATGGCGTGTGAAGTTAGGGAGCCAAATGGAGTTGTTCTCCCACAAGAACCACTCGGCTGATCCTTCTTCAATATGCCCTTCACCAACATGCAATGTTTCCTTGATTGAATTAGCTCTCACACCAATATTTGCGTCTAGTTCCTTTGCATTGAGGGCTATCTGAAAACGGCTGTGGCGCTGAAGTTGCCTGTGAATGTGGAGTTGGTGGCATGTGAAACCTGCATGTGGAGCATTCGTTTGTGTGGGATGTTCACCACGCTTCATTTCAGTCCTATGCACTCAAAGGGCACTAAGCATAGAGTGTGAAAACTGAGTTTCCTTGAGAGCTGCTTGGAAGCCTGATGGTGTGTGAAGTTAGTGAGCCAAATGGAGTTTTTCTCCCACAAGAACCACTCGGCTGATCCTTCTTCAATATGCCCTTCACCAACATGCAGTGTTTCCTTGATTGAATTAGCTCTCACACCAATATTTGCGTCTAGAGCCTTTGTATTTAGGGCTATCTGAAAATGGCTGTGGCGCTGAAATTGCCTGTGAATGTGGAGTTGGTGGCATGTGAAACCCGCATGTGGAGCATTCTTTTGTGTGGGATGCTCTACCAGGCTCATTCCTAGATAATGCACTCAAAGGGCACTAAGCATAGTGTGTGAAAACTGAGTTTCCTGGAGAGCTGCTTGGAAGCCTGATGGTGTGTGAAGTTAGTGAGCCAAATGGAGTTGTTCTCCCACAAGAACCACTCTGCTGATCCTTCTTCTTCAATATGCCCTTCACCAACATGCAGTGTTTCCTTGATTGAATTAGCTCTCACACCAACATTTGCGTCTAGATCCTTTGCATTGAGGGCTATCTGAAAACGGCTGTGGCGCTGAAGTTGCCTGTGAATGTGGAGTTGGTGGCATGTGAAACCCGCATGTGGAGCATTCGTTTGTGTGGGATGCTCTACCAGGTTCATTCCTACATAATGCACTCAAAGGGCACTAAGCATAGAGTGTGAAAACTGAGTTTCCTTGAGAGCTGCTTGGAAGCCTGATGGTGTGTGAAGTTAGTGAGCCAAATGGAGTTGTTCTCCCACAAGAACCACTCAGCTGATCCTTCTTCAATATGCCGTTCAACAACATGCAGTGTTTCCTTGATTGAATTAGCTCTCACTGCAATATTTGCGTCTAGAGCCTTTGCATTGAGGGCTATCTGAAAACGGCTGTGGAGCTGAAGTTGCCTGTGAATGTGGAGTTGGTGGCATGTGAAACCCGCATGTGGAGCATTCGTTTGTGTGGGATGCTCACCAAGCTTCATTTCAGTCCTAGGCACTCAAAGGGCACTAAGCATAGAGTGTGAAAACTGAGTTTCCTTGAGAGCTGCTTGGAAGCCTGATGGTATGTGAAGTTAGTGAGCCAAATGGAGTTGTTCTCCCACAAGAACCACTCGGCTGATTCTTCTTCAATATGCCCTTCACCAACATGCAGTGTTTCCTGGATTGAATTAGCTCTCACACCAATATTTGCGTCTAGAGCCTTTGCATTGAGGGCTATCTGAAAACGGCTGTGGCGCTGAAGTTGCCTGTGAATGTGGAGTTTGTGGCATGTGAAACCCGCATGTGGAGCATTCGTTTGTGTGGGATGCTCACCACGCTTCATTTCAGTCCTAGGCACTCAAAGGGCACTAAGCATAGAGTGTGAAAACTGAGTTTCCTTGAGAGCTGCTTGGAAGCCTGATGGTGTGTGAAGTTAGTGAGCCAAATGGAGTTGTTCTCCCACAAGAACCACTCGGCTGATTCTTCTTCAATATGCCCTTCACCAACATGCAGTGTTTCCTTGATTGAATTAGCTCTCACACCAATATTTGCGTCTAGAGCCTTTGCATTTAGGGCTATGTGAAAACGGCTGTGGCGCTGAAGTTGCCTGTGAATGTGGAGTTGGTGGCATGTGAAACCCGCATGTGGAGCATTCGTTTGTGTGGGATGCTCTACCAGGTTCATTCCTAGAAATGCACTCAAAGGGCACTAAGCATAGAGTGTGAAAACTGAGTTTCCTTGAGAGCTGCTTGGAAGCCTGATGGTGTGTGAAGTTAGTGAGCCAAATGGAGTTGTTCTCCCACAAGAACCACTCGGCTGATTCTTCTTCAATATGCCGTTCACCAACATGCAGTTTTTCCTTGATTGAATTAGCTCTCACAGCAATGTTTGCGTCTAGAGCCTTTGCATTGAGGGCTATCTGAAAACGGCTGTGGCGCTGAAGTTGCCTGTGAATGTGGAGTTGGTGGCATGTGAAACCCGCATGTGGAGCATTCGTTTGTGTGGGATGCTCACCAAGCTTCATTTCAGTCCTAGGCACTCAAAGGGCACTAAGCATAGAGTGTGAAAACTGAGTTTCCTTGAGAGCTGCTTGGAAGCCTGATGGTGTGTGAAGTTAGTGAGCCAAATGGAGTTGTTCTCCCACAAGAACCACTCGGCTGATTCTTCTTCAATATGCGCTTCACCAACATGCAGTGTTTCCTTGATTGAATTAGCTCTCACACCAATATTTGCGAATAGAGCCTTTGCATTGAGGGCTATGTGAAAACGGCTGTGGCGCTGAAGTTGCCTGTGAATGTGGAGTTGGTGGCATGTGAAACCCGCATGTGGAGCATTTGTTTGTGTGGGATGCTCTACCAGGTTCATTCCTAGATAATGTACTCAAAGGGCACTAAGCATAGAGTGTGAAAACTGAGTTTCCTTGAGAGCTGCTTGGAAGCCTGATGGTGTGTGAAGTTAGTGAGCCAAATGGAGTTTTTCTCCCACAAGAACCACTCGGCAGATCCTTCTTCAATATGCCCTTCACCAACATGCAGTGTTTCCTTGATTGAATTAGCTCTCACACCAATATTTGCGTCTAGAGCCTTTGCATTGAGGGCTATCTGAAAACGGCTGTGGCGCTGAAGTTGTCTGTGAATGTGGAGTTGGTGGCATGTGAAACCCGCATGTGGAGCATTCGTTTGTGTGGGATGCTCTACCAGGTTCATTCCTAGATAATGCACTCAAAGGGCACTAAGCATAGAGTGTGAAAACTGAGTTTCCTTGAGAGCTGCTTGGAAGCCTGATGGTGTGTGAAGTTAGTGAGCCAAATGGAGTTGTTCTCCCACAAGAACCACTCTGCTGATCCTTCTTCTTCAATATGCCCTTCACCTATATGCAGTGTTTCCTTGATTCAATTAGCTCTCACACCAATATTTGAGTCTAGATCCTATGGATTGAGGGCTATCTGAAAACGGCTGTGACGCTGAAGTTGCCTGTGAATGTGGAGTTGGTTGCATGTGAAACCCGCATGTGGAGCATTCGTTTGTGTGGGATGCTCACCAAGCTTCATTTCAGTCCTAAGCACTCAAAGGGCACTAAGCATAGAGTGTGAAAACTGAGTTTCCTTGAGAGCTGCTTGGAAGCCTGATGGTGTGTGAAGTTAGTGAGCCAAATGGAGTTGTTCTCCCACAAGAACCACTCCGCTGATCCTTCTTCAATATGCCCTTCACCAACATGCAGTGTTTCCTTGATTGAATTAGCTCTCACACCAATATTTGTGTCTAGTTCCTTTGCATTGAGGGCTATCTGAAAACGGCTGTGGCGCTGAAGTTGCCTGTGAATGTGGAGTTGGTGGCATGTGAAACCTGCATGTGGAGCATTCGTTTGTGTGGGATGCTCACCAAGCTTCATTTCAGTCCTAGGCACTCAAAGGGCACTAAGCATAGAGTGTGAAAACTGAGTTTCCTTGAGAGCTGCTTGGAAGCCTGATAGTGTGTGAAGTTAGTGAGCCAAATGGAGTTGTTCTCCCACAAGAACCACTCGGCTGATTCTTCTTCAATATGCCCTTCACCAACATGCAGTGTTTCCTTGATTGAATTAGCTCTCACACCAATATTTGCGCCTAGAGCCTTTGCATTGAGGGCTATGTGAAAACGGCTGTGGCGCTGAAGTTGCCTGTGAATGTGGAGTTGGTGGCATGTGAAACCCGCATGTGGAGCATTCGTTTGTGTGGGATGCTCACCAAGCTTCATTTCAGTCCTAGGCACTCAAAGGGCACTAAGCATAGAGTGTGAAAACTGAGTTTCCTTGAGAGCTGCTTGGAAGCCTGATGGTGTGTGAAGTTAGTGAGCCAAATGGAGCTGTTCTCCCACAAGAACCACTCGGCTGATTCTTCTTCAATATGCCCTTCCCCAACATGCAGTGTTTCCTTGATTGATTTAGCTCTCACACCAATATTTGCGCCTAGAGCCTTTGCATTGAGGGCTATCTGAAAACGGCTGTGGCACTAAAGTTGCCTGTGAATGTGGAGTTGGTTGCATGTGAAACCCTCATGTGGAGCATTCGTTTGTGTGGGATGCTCTACCAGGTTCATTCCTAGATAATGCACTCAAAGGGCACTAAGCATAGAGTGTGAAAACTGAGTTTCCTTGAGAGCTGCTTGGAAGCCTGATGGTGTGTGAAGTTAGTGAGCCAAATGGAGTTGTTCTCCCACAAGAACCACTCGGCTGATCCTTCTTCAATATGCCCTTCACCAACATGCAGTGTTTCCTTGATTGAATTAGCTCTCACACCAATATTTGCGTCTAGAGCCTTTGCATTGAGGGCTATCTGAAAACGGCTGTGGCGCTGAAGTTGCCTGTGAATGTGGAGTTGGTGGCATGTGAAACCCGCATGTGGAGCATTCGTTTGTGTGGGATATTCACCAAGCTTCATTTCAGTCCTATGCACTCAAAGGGCACTAAGCATAGAGTGTGAAAACTGAGTTTCCTTGAGAGCTGCTTAGAAGCCTGATGGTGTGTGAAGTTAGTGAGCTAAATGGAGTTGTTCTCCCACAAGATCCACTCGGCTGATTCTTCTTCAATATGCCCTTCACCAACATGCAGTGTTTCCTTGATTGAATTAGCTCTCACACCAATATTTGCGCCTAGAGTCTTTGCATTGAGGGCTATCTGAAAACGGCTGTGGCACTGAAGTTGCCTGTGAATGTGGAGTTGGTTGCATGTGAAACACGCATGTGGAGCATTCGTTTGTGTGGGATGCTGTACCAGGTTCATTCCTAGATAATGCACTCAAAGGGCACTAAGCATAGAGTGTGAAAACTGAGTTTCCTTGAGAGCTGCTTGGAAGCCTGATGGTGTGTGAAGTTAGTGATCCAAATGGAGTTGTTCTCCCACAAGAACCATTCTGCTGATCCTTCTTCTTCAATATGCCCTTCACCTATATGCAGTGTTTCCTTGATTGAATTAGCTCTCACACCAACATTTGCGTCTAGATCCTTTGCATTGAGGGCTATCTGAAAACGGCTGTGGCGCTGAAGTTGCCTGTGAATGTGGAGTTGGTGGCATGTGACACCCGCATGTGGAGCATTCGTTTGTGTGGGATGTTCTACCAGGCTTCATTTCAGTCCTAGGCACTCAAAGGGCACTAAGCATAGAGTGTGAAAACTGAGTTTCCTTGAGAGCTGCTTGGAAGCCTGATGGTGTGTGAAGTTAGTGAGCCAAATGGAGTTGTTCTCCCACAAGAACCACTCGGCTGATCCTTCTTCAATATGCCCTTCACCAACATGCAGTGTTTCCTTGATTGAATTAGCTCTCACACCAATATTTGCGTCTAGAGCCTTTGCATTGAGGGCTATCTGAAAACGGCTGTGGCGCTGAAGTTGCCTTTGAATGTGGAGTTGGTGGCATGTGAAACCCGCATGTGGAGCATTCGTTTGTGTGGGATGCTCTACCAGGTTCATTCCTAGATAATGCACTCAAAGGGCACTAAGCATAGAGTGTGAAAACTGAGTTTCCTTGAGAGCTGCTTGGAAGCCTGATGGTGTGTGAAGTTAGTGAGCCAAATGGAGTTGTTCTCCCACAAGAACCACTCGGCTGATCCTTCTTCAATATGCCCTTCACCAACATGCAGTGTTTCCTTGATTGAATTAGCTCTCACACCAATATTTGAGTCTAGAGCCTTTGCATTGAGGGCTATGTGAAAACGGCTGTGGCGCTGAAGTTGCCTGTGAATGTGGAGTTGGTGGCATGTGAAACCACCATGTGGAGCATTCATTTGTGTGGGATGCTCTACCAGGTTGATTTCAGTCCTAGGCACTCAAAGGGCACTAAGCATAGAGTGTGAAAACTGAGTTTCCTTGAGAGCTGCTTGGAAGCCTGATGGTGTGTGAAGTTAGTGAGCCAAATGGAGTTGTTCTCCCACAAGAACCACTCTGCTGATCCTTCTTCTTCAATATGCCCTTCACCAACATGCAGTGTTTCCTTGATTGAATTAGCTCTCACACCAACGTTTGCGTCTAGATCCTTTGCATTGAGGTCTATCTGAAAACGGCTGTGGCGCTGAAGTTGCCTGTGAATGTGGAGTTAGTGGCATGTGAAACCCTCATGTGGAGCATTCGTTTGTGTGGGATGCTCACCAAGCATCATTTCAGTCCTAGGCACTCAAAGGGCACTAAGCATAGAGTGTGAACACTGAGTTTCCTTGAGAGCTGCTTGGAAGCCTGATGGTGTGTGAAGTTAGTGAGCCAAATGCAGTTGTTCTCCCACAAGAACCACTGGGCTGATTCTTCTTTAATATGCCCTTCACCAACATGCAGTGTTTCCTTGATTGAATTAGCTCTCACACCAATATTTGCGTCTAGAGCCTTTGCATTGAGGGCTATCTGAAAACGGCTGTGGCGCTGAAGTTGCCTGTGAATGTGGAGTTGGTGGCATGTGAAACCCGCATGTGGAGCATTCGTTTGTGTGGGATGCTCTACCAGGTTCATTCCTAGATAATGCACTCAAAGGGCACTAAGCATAGAGTGTGAAAACTGAGTTTCCTTGAGAGCTGCTTGGAAGCCTGATGGTGTGTGAAGTTAGTGAGCCAAATGGAGTTGTTCTCCCACAAGAACCACTCGGCTGATCCTTCTTCTTCAATATGCGCTTCACCAACATGCAGTGTTTCCTTGATTGAATTAGCTCTCACACCAATATTTGCGTCTAGAGCCTTTGAATTGAGGGCTATCTGAAAACGGTTGTGGCTGTGAAGTTGCCTGTGAATGTGGAGTTGGTGGCATGTGAAACCCGCATGTGGAGCATTCGTTTGTGTGGGATGCTCACCAAGCTTCATTTCAGTCCTAGGCACTCAAAGGGCACTAAGCATAGAGTGTGAAAACTGAGTTTCCTTGAGAGCTGCTTGGAAGGCTGATGGTGTGTGAAGTTAGTGAGCCAAATGGAGTTGTTCTCCCACAAGAACCACTCGGCTGATTCTTCTTCAATATGCCCTTTACCAACATGCAGTGTTTCCTTGATTGAATTAGCTCTCACACCAATATTTGCGTCTAGAGCCTTTGCATTGAGGGCTATCAAAATATGGCTGTGGCGCTGAAGTTGCCTGTGAATGTGGAGTTGGTGGCATGTGAAACCCGCATGTGGAGCATTCGTTTGTGTGGGATGCTCTACCAGGTTCATTCCTAGATAATGCACTCAAAGGGCACTAAGCATAGAGTGTGAAAACTGAGTTTCCTTGAGAGCTGCTTGGAAGCCTGATGGTGTGTGAAGTTAGTGAGCCAAATGGAGTTGTTCTCCCACAAGAACCACTCGGCTGATCCTTCTTCCTCAATATGCCCTTCACCTATATGCAGTGTTTCCTTGATTGAATTAGCTCTCACACCAACATTTGTGTCTAGATCCTTTGCATTGAGGGCTATCTGAAAACGGCTGTGGCGCTGAAGTTGCCTGTGAATGTGGAGTTGGTGGCATGTGAAACCCGCATGTGGAGCATTCGTTTGTGTGGGATGCTCTACCAGGTTCATTCCTAGATAATGCACTCAAAGGGCACTAAGCATAGAGTGTGAAAACTGAGTTTCCTTGAGAGCTGCTTGGAAGCCTGATGGTGTGTGAAGTTAGTGAGCCAAATGGAGTTGTTCTCCCACAAGAACCACTCGGCTGATCCTTCTTCTTCAATATGCGCTTCACCAACATGCAGTGTTTCCTTGATTGAATTAGCTCTCACACCCAATATTTGCGTCTAGAGCCTTTGAATTGAGGGCTATCTGAAAACGGTTGTGGCTGTGAAGTTGCCTGTGAATGTGGAGTTGGTGGCATGTGAAACCCGCATGTGGAGCATTCGTTTGTGTGGGATGCTCACCAAGCTTCATTTCAGTCCTAGGCACTCAAAGGGCACTAAGCATAGAGTGTGAAAACTGAGTTTCCTTGAGAGCTGCTTGGAAGCCTGATGGTGTGTGAAGTTAGTGAGCCAAATGGAGTTGTTCTCCCACAAGAAACCACTCGGCTGATTCTTCTTCTTCAATATGCCCTTCACCAACATGCAGTGTTTCCTTGATTGAATTAGCTCTCACACCAATATTTACGTCTAGAGCCTTTGCATTGAGGGCTATCTGAAAACGGCTGTGGCGCTGAAGTTGCCTGTGAATGTGGAGTTAGTGGCATGTGAAACCCTCATTTGGAGCATTCGTTTGTGTGGGATGCTCACGAAGCTTCATTTCAGTCCTAGGCACTCAAAGGGCACTAAGCATAGAGTGTGAAAACTGAGTTTCCTTGAGAGCTACTTGGAAGCCTGATGGTGTGTGAAGTTAGTGAGCCAAATGGAGTTGTTCTCCCACAAGAACCACTCGGCTGATCCTTCTTCAATATGCCCTTCACCAACATGCAGTGTTTCCTTGATTGAATTAGCTCTCACACCAATATTTGCATCTAGAGCCTTTGCATTGAGGGCTATCTGAAAACAGCTGTGGCGCTGAAGTTGCCTGTGAATGTGGAGTTGGTTGCATGTGAAACACGCATGTGGAGCATTCGTTTGTGTGGGATGCTCTACCAGGTTCATTCCTAGATAATGCACTCAAAGGGCACTAAGCATAGAGTGTGAAAACTGAGTTTCCTTGAGAGCTGCTTGGAAGCCCGATGGTGTGTGAAGTTAGTGAGCCAAATGGAGTTGTTCTCCCACAAGAACCACTCGGCTGATCCTTCTTCTTCAATATGCCCTTCACCAACATGCAGTGTTTCCTTGATTGAATTAGCTCTCACACCAATATTTGCGTCTAGAGCCTTTGCATTGAGGGCTATCTGAAAATGGCTGTGGCGCTGAAGTTGCCTGTGAATGTGGAGTTGGTGGCATGTGAAACCCGCATGTGGAGCATTCGTTTGTGTGGGATGCTCTACCAGGTTCATTCCTAGATAAAGCACTCAAAGGGCACTAAGCATAGAGTGTGAAAACTGAGTTTCCTTGAGAGCTGCTTGGAAGCCTGATGGTGTGTGAAGTTAGTGAGCCAAATGGAGTTGTTCTCCCACAAGAACCACTCGGCTGATCCTTCTTCTTCAATATGCGCTTCACCAACATGCACTGTTTCCTTGATTGAATTAGCTCTCACACCAATATTTGCGTCTAGAGCCTTTGAATTGAGGGCTATCTGAAAACGGCTGTGGCTGTGAAGTTGCCTGTGAATGTGGAGTTGGTGGCATGTGAAACCCGCATGTGGAGCATTCGTTTGTGTGGGATGTTCACCAAGCTTCATTTCAGTCCTAGGCACTCAAAGGGCACTAAGCATAGAGTGTGAAAACTGAGTTTCCTTGAGAGCTGCTTGGAAGCCTGATGGTGTGTGAAGTTAGTGAGCCAAATGGAGTTGTTCTCCCACAAGAACCACTCGGCTGATCCTTCTTCTTCAATATGCGCTTCACCAACATGCAGTGTTTCCTTGATTGAATTAGCTCTCACACCAATATTTGCGAATAGAGCCTTTGCATTGAGGGCTATCTAAATATGGCTGTGGCGCTGAAGTTGCCTGTGAATGTGGAGTTGGTGGCATGTGAAACCCGCATGTGGAGCATTCGTTTGTGTGGAATGCTCTACCAGGTTCATTCCTAGATAATGCACTCAAAGGGCACTAAGCATAGAGTGTGAAAACTGAGTTTCCTTGAGAGCTGCTTGGAAGCCTGATGGTGTGTGAAGTTAGAGAGCCAAATGGAATTGTTCTCCCACAAGAACCACTCGGCTGATTCTTCTTCAATATGCCCTTCACCAACATGCAGTGTTTCCTTGATTGAATTAGCTCTCACAGCAATATTTGCGTCTAGAGCCTTTGCATTGAGGGCTATCTGAAAACGGCTGTTTCGCTGAAGTTGCCTGTGAATGTCGAGTTAGTGGCATGTGAAACCTGCATGTGGAGCATTCGTTTGTGTGGGATGCTCACCAAGCTTCATTTCAGTCCTAGGCACTCAAAGGGCACTAAGCATAGAGTGTGAAAAGTGAGTTTCCTTGAGAGCTGCTTGGAAGCCTGATGGTGTGTGAAGTTAGAGAGCCAAATGGAATTGTTCTCCCACAAGAACCACTCGGCTGATTCTTCTTCAATATGCCCTTCACCAACATGCAGTGTTTCCTTGATTGAATTAGCTCTCACACCAATATTTGCGTCTAGAGCCTTTGCATTGAGGGCTATCTGAAAACGGCTGTGGCGCTGAAGTTGCCTGTGAATGTGGAGTTGGTGGCATGTGAAACCCGCATGTGGAGCATTCGTTTGTGTGGGTTGCTCACCATGCTTCATTTCAGTCCTAGGCACTCAAAGGGCACTAAGCATAGAGTGTGAAAACTGAGTTTCCTTGAGAGCTGCTTGGAAGCCTGATGGTGTGTGAAGTTAGTGAGCCAAATGGAGTTGTTCTCCCACAAGAACCACTCGGCTGATCCTTCTTCAATATGCCCTTCACCAACATGCAGTGTTTCCTTGATTGAATTAGCTCTCACACCAATATTTGCGAATAGAGCCTTTGCATTGAGGGCTATCTGAAAACGGCTGAGGCGCTGAAGTTGCCTGTGAATGTGGAGTTGGTGGCATGTGAAACCTGCATGTGGAGCATTCGTTTGTGTGGGATGCTCACCAAGCTTCATTTCAGTCCTAGGCACTCAAAGGGCACTAAGCATAGAGTGTGAAAACTGAGTTTCCTTGAGAGCTGCTTGGAAGCCTGATGGTGTGTGAAGTTAGTGAGCCAAATGGAGTTGTTCTCCCACAAGAATCACTCGGCTGATTCTTCTTCAATATGCCCTTCACCAACATGCAGTGTTTCCTTGATTGAATTAGCTCTCACACCAATATTTGCGTCTAGAGCCTTTGCATTGAGGGCTATCTGAAAACGGCTGTGGCGCTGAAGTTGCCTGTGAATGTGGAGTTGGTGGCATGTGAAACCCGCATGTGGAGCATTCGTTTGTGTGGGATGCTCACCAAGCTTCATTTCAGTCCTAGGCACTCAAAGGGCACTAAGCATAGAGTGTGAAAAGTGAGTTTCCTTGAGAGCTGCTTGGAAGCCTGATGGTGTGTGAAGTTAGTGAGCCAAATGGAGTTGTTCTCCCACAAGAACCACTAGGCTGATTCTTCTTCAATATGCCCTTCACCAACATGCAGTGTTTCCTTGATTAAATTAGCTCTCACACCAATATTTGCGCCTAGAGCCTTTGCATTGAGGGCTATCTGAAAATGGCTGTGGCACTGAAGTTGCCTGTGAATGTGGAGTTGGTTGCATGTGAAACACGCATGTGGAGCATTCGTTTGTGTGGGATGCTCTACCAGGTTCATTCCTAGATAATGCACTCAAAGGGCACTAAGCATAGAGTGTGAAAACTGAGTTTCCTTGAGAGCTGCTTGGAAGCCTGATGGTGTGTGAAGTTAGTGAGCCAAATGGAGTTGTTCTCCCACAAGAACCACTCGGCTGATCCTTCTTCTTCAATATGCCCTTCACCAACATGCAGTGTTTCCTTGATTGAATTAGCTCTCACACCAATATTTGCGTCTAGAGCCTTTGCATTGAGGGCTATCTGAAAATGGCTGTGGCGCTGAAGTTGCCTGTGAATGTGGAGTTGGTGGCATGTGAAACCCGCATGTGGAGCATTCGTTTGTGTGGGATGCTCACCAAGCTTCATTTCAGGCCTAGCCACTCAAAGGGCACTAAGCATAGAGTGTGAAAACTGAGTTTCCTTGAGAGCTGCTTGGAAGCCTGATGGTGTGTGAAGTTAGTGAGCCAAATGGAGTTGTTCTCCCACAAGAACCACTCGGCTATTCCTTCTTCTTCAATATGCCCTTCACCAACATGCAGTGTTTCCTTGATTGAATTAGCTCTCACACCAATATTTGCGTCTAGAGCCTTTGAATTGAGGGCTATCTGAAAACGGCTGAGGCGCTGAAGTTGCCTGTGAATGTGGAGTTGGTGGCATGTGAAACCCGCATGTTGGAGCATTCGTTTGTGTGGGATGCTCACCAAGCTTCATTTCAGTCCTAGGCACTCAAAGGGCACTAAGCATAGAGTGTGAAAACTGAGTTTCCTTGAGAGCTGCTTGAAGCCTGATGGTGTGTGAAGTTAGTGAGCCAAATGGAGTTGTTCCTCCCACAAGAATTCACTCGATGATTCTTCTTCAATATGCCCTTCACCAACATGCAGTGTTTCCTTGATTGAATTAGTTCTCACACCAATATTTGCGTCTAGAGCCTTTGCATTGAGGGCTATCTGTAAACGGCTGTGGCGCTGAAGTTGCCTGTGAATGTGGAGTTGGTGGCATGTGAAACCCGCATGTGGAGCATTCGTTTGTGTGGGATGTTCACAAAGCTTTCATTTCAGTCCTAGGCACTCAAAGGGCACTAAGCATAGAGTATGAAAACTGAGTTTCCTTGAGAGGCTGCTTGGAAGCCTGATGGTGTGTGAAGTTAGTGAGCCAAATGGAGTTGTTCTCCCACAAGAACCACTCTGCTGATCCTTATTCTCCAATATGCCCTTCACCAACATGCAGTGTTTCCTTGATTGAGTTAGCTCTCACACCAACATTTGCGTCTAGATCCTTTGCATTGAGGGCTATCTGAAAACGGCTATGACACTGAAGTTGCCTGTGAATGTGGAGTTGGTGGCATGTGAAACCCGCATGTGGAGCATTCGTTTGTGTGGGATGCTCACCAAGCTTCATTTTCAGTCCTAGGCACTCAAAGGGCACTAAGCATAGAGTGTGAAAACTGAGTTTCCTTGAGAGCTGCTTGGAAGCCTGATGGTGTGTGAAGTTAGTGAGCCAAATGGAGTTGTTCTCCCACAAGAACCACTCGGCTGATCCTTCTCCAATATGCCCTTCACCAACATGCAGTGTTTCCTTGATTGAATTAGCTCTCACACCAATATGTGCGTCTAGAGCCTTTGCATTGAGGGCTATCTGAAAACGGCTGTGGCGCTGAAGTTGTCTGTGAATGTGGAGTTGGGTGGCATGTGAAACCCGCATGTGGAGCATTCGTTTGTGTGGGATGCTCTACCAGGTTCATTCCTAGATAATGCACTCAAAGGGCACTAAGCATAGAGTGTGAAAACTGAGTTTCCTTGAGAGCTGCTTGAAGCCTGATGGTGTGTGAAGTTAGAGAGCCAAATGGAATTGTTCTCCCACAATGAACCACTAGGCTGATTCTTCTTCAATATGCCCTTCACCAACATGCAGTGTTTCCTTGATTGAATTAGCTCTCACAGCAATATTTGCGTCTAGAGCCTTTGCATTGAGGGCTATCTGAAAACGGCTGTGGCGCTGAAGTTTGCCTGTGAATGTGGAGTTGGTGGCATGTGAAACCCGCATGTTGGAGCATTCGTTTGCGTGGGATGCTCACCAAGCTTCATTTCTGTCCTAGGCACTCAAAGGGCACTAAGCATAGAGTGTGAAAACTGAGTTTCCTTGAGAGCTGCTTGGAAGCCTGATGGTGTGTGAAGTTAGTGAGCCAAATGGAGTTGTTCTCCACAAGAACCACTCGGCTGATTCTTCTTCAATATGCCCTTCACCAACATGCAGTGTTTCCTTGATTGAATTAGCTCTCACACCAATATTTGCGTCTAGAGCCTTTTGCATTGAGGGCTATCTAAATATGGCTGTGGCGCTGAAGTTGCTTGTGAATGTGGAGTTGGGTGGGCATGTGAAACCCGCATGTGGAGCATTCTTTTTTTTGGGATACACACCAAGCTTCATTTCAGTCCTAGGCACTCAAAGGGCACTAAGCATAGAGTGTGAAAACTGAGTTTCCTTGAGAGCTGCTTGGAAGCCTGATGGTGTGTGAGGTTAGTGAGCCAAATGGAGTTGTTCTCCCACAAGAACCAATCGGCTGATCCTTCTTCAATATGCCCTTCACCAACATGCAGTGTTTTCCTTGATTGAAATAGCTCTCACACCAATATTTGCATCTAGAGCCTTTGCATTGAGAGCTATCTGAAAACGGCTGAGGCGCTGAAGTTGCCTGTGAATGTGGAGTTGGTGGTATGTGAAACCCGCATGTGGAGCATTCGTTTGTGCGGGATGCTCTACCAGGCTAATTCCTAGATAATGCACTGAAAGGACACTAAGCATAGAGTGTGAAAACTGAGTTTACCTGAGAGCTGCTTGGAAGCCTGATGGTATTTGAAGTTAGTGAGCCAAATGGAGTTGTTCTCCCACAAGAACCACTCGGCTGATTCTTCTTCAATATGCCCTTCACCAACAATGCATTGTTTCCTTGATTGAATTAGCTCTCACACCAGTATTTGAGTCTAGAGCCTTTGCATTGAGGGCTATCTGAAAAACGGCTGTGGCGCTGAAGTTGCCTGTGAATGTGGAGTTGGTGGCATGTGAAACCCGCATGTGGAGCATTCGTTTGTGTGGATGCTCACCAAGCTTCATTTCAGTCCCAGGCACTCAAAGGGCACTAAGCATAGAGTGTGAATACTGAGTTTCCTTGAGAGCTGCTTGGAAGCCTGATGGTGTGTGAAGTTAGTGAGCCAAATGGAGTTGTTCTCCCCACAAGAACCACTCGGCTGATTCTTCTTCAATATGCCCTTCACCAACATGCAGTGTTTCCTTGATTGAATTAGCTCTCACACCAATATTTGCGTCTAGAGCCTTTGCATTGAGGGCTATCTGAAAACGGCCTGTGGCGCTGAAGTTGCCTGTGAATGTGGAGTTGGTGGCATGTGAAACCCGCATGTGGGAGCATTCGTTTGTGTGGGATGCTCACCAAGCTTCATTTCAGTCCCTAGGCACTCAAAGGGCACTAAGCATAGGAGTGTGAAAACTGAGTGTCCTTGAGAGCTGCTTGGAAGCCTGATGGTGTGTGAAGTTAGTGAGCCAAATGGAGTTGTTCTCCCACAAGAACCACTCGGCTGATCCTTCTTCAATATGGCCCTTCACCAACATGCAGTGTTTCCTTGATTGAAATAGCTCTCACACCAATATTTGCATCTAGAGCCTTTGCATTGAGGGCTATCTGAAAATGGCTGAGGCGCTGAAGTTGCCTGTGAAATTGGAGTTGGTGGCATGTGAAACCCGCATGTGGAGCATTCGTTTGTGTGGGATGCTCTACCAGGCTAATTCCTACATAATGCACTGAAAGGGCACTAAGCATAGAGTGTGAAAACTGAGTTTCCTTGAGAGCTGCTTGGAAGCCTGATGGTATGTGAAGTTAGTGAGCCAAATGGAGTTTGTTCTCCCACAAGAACCACTCGGCAGATCCTTCTTCAATATGCCCTTCACCAACATGCAGTGTTTCCTTGAGTTGAATTAGCTCTCATACCAATATTTGCGTCTAGAGCTTTTGCATTGAGGGCTATCTGAAAACGGCTGTGGCGCTGAAGTTGCCTGTGAATGTGGAGTTGGTGGCATGTGAAACCCGCATGTGGAGCATTCGTTTGTGTGGGATGCTCTACCAGGTTCATTTCCTAGATAATGCACTCAAAAGGGCACTAAGCATAGAGTGTGAAAACTGAGTTTCCTTGAGAGCTGCTTGGAAGCCTGATGGTGTGTGAAATTAGTGAGCCAAATGGAGTTGTTCTCCCACAAGAACCACTCGGCTGATTCTTCTTCAATATGCCCTTCACCAACATGCAGTGTTTCCTTGATTGAATTAGCTCTCACACCAATATTTGCGTCTAGAGCCTTTGCATTGAGGGGCTATCTGAAAACGGCTGTGGCGCTGAAGTTGCCTGTGAATGTGGAGTTGGTGCATGTGAAACCCGCATGTGGAGCATTCGTTTGTGTGGGATGCTCACCCAAGCTTCATTTCAGTCCTAGGCACTCAAAGGGCACTAAGCATAGAGTGTGAAAACTGAGTTTAAATGAAGAGCTGCTTGGAAGCCTGATGGTGTGTGAGGTTAGTGAGCCAAATGGAGTTGTTCTCCCACAAGAACCAATCGGCTGATTCTCTTCAATATGCCCTTCACCAACATGCAGTGTTTCCTTGATTGAATTAGCTCTCACACCAATATTTGCGTCTAGAGCCTTTGCATTGAGGGCTATCTGAAAACGGCTGTGGCGCTGAAGTTGCCTGTGAATGTGGAGTTGGTGGCATGTGAAACCCGCATGTGGAGCATTCGTTTGTGTGGGATGCTCTACCAGGTTCATTCCTAGATAATGCACTCAAAGGGCACTAAGCATAGAGTGTGAAAAACTGAGTTTCCTTGAGAGCTGCTTGGAAGCCTGATGGTGTGTGAAGTTAGTGAGCCAAATGGAGTTGTTCTCCCACAAGAACCACTCGGCTGATTCTTCTTCAATATGCCCTTTACCAACATGCAGGGTTTTCCTTGATTGAATTAGCTCTCACAACCAATATTTGCGTCTAGAGCCTTTGCATTGAGGGCTATCTGAAAACGGCTGTGGCGCTGAAGTTGCCTGTGGATGTGGAGTTGGTGGTATGTGAAACCCGCATGTGGAGCATTCGTTTGTGTGTGTTGCTCACCAAGCCTCATTTCAGTCCTAGGCACTCAAAGGGCACTAAGCATAGAGTGTGAAAACTGAGTTTCCTTGAGAGCTGCTTGGAAGCCTGATGGTGTGTGAGGTTAGTGAGCCAAATGGAGTTGTTCTCCCACCAGAACCACTCGGCTGATCCTTCTTCAATATGCCCTTCACCAACATGCAGTGTTTCCTTGATTGAAATAGCTCTCACACCAATATTTGCATCTAGAGCCTTTGCATTGAGGGCTATCTGAAAACGGCTGAGGCGCTGAAGTTGCCTGTGAATGTGGAGTTGGTGGCATGTGAAACCCGCATGTGGAGCATTCGTTTGTGTGGGATGCTCTACCAGGCTAATTCATAGGTAATGCACTCAAAGGGCACTAAGCATAGAGTGTGAAAACTGAGTTTCTCTGAGAGCTGCTTGGAAGCTGATGGTATGTGAAGTTAGCGAGCCAAATGGAGTTGTTCTACCACAAGAACCACTCGGCTGATTCTTTTTCAATATGCCCTTCACCAACATGCATTGTTTCCTTGATTGAATTAGCTCTCACACCAGTATTTGAGTCTAGAGCCTTTGCATTGAGGGCTATCTGAAAACGGCTGTGGCGCTGAAGTTGCCTGTGAATGTGGAGTTGGTGGCATGTGAAACCCGCATGTGGAGCATTCTTTTGTGTGGGATGCTCTACCAGGTTCATTCCTAGATAATGCACTCAAAGGGCACTAAGCATAGAGTGTGAAAAACTGAGTTTCCTTGAGAGCTGCTTGGAAGCCTGATGGTGTGTGAAGGTTAGTGAGCCAAATGGAGTTGTTCTCCACAAGAACCACTCGGCTGATTCTTCTTCAATATGCCCTTTACCAACATGCAGTGTTTTCCTTGATTGAATTAGCTCTCACAGCAATATTTGCGTTTAGAGCCTTTGCATTGAGGGCTATCTAAATATGGCTGTGGCGCTGAAGTTGCATGTGGATGTGGAGTTGGTGGCATGTGAAACCCGCACGTGGAGCATTCGTTTGTGTGGGATGCTCACCAAGCTT